>NW_027040695.1:600000-771700 GCF_037179485.1 Ochlerotatus camptorhynchus | reverse complement strand
CCAGAGAAGACGAGAGAAATCCCAACCCGAAACAACGTCGACTGGGTCAGGAATCAAATCCGCTGCCTGCGTCACGAACTTGTTTTATACCCGCACCTTTGCTGGCTTAAATGCATATATTTGCACGCAATGGTTTTTACCTTGGTAAATTTTGAATCTCTTGTGCTCAGTTGTTTTGCTGTTGTAAGTCCTAAATGAAGTGTATCATATTTATTTATGGACAACAAAACTTCTGCTTTGTGTGATACCAAATACCTACTGTTGAAGAAACTTGTTTTACTAATTAACTGTAAACAAAAAAATGGCTATTCAAGTCCACACTTATTTTTTTCTCGCAAAATGCGCACCCCGATGATCAATCAACCGTATACAACTATCACGACTAGACCCACGGAAGGAGAAAGGCATTTGGTGGTGCTATTAAACGGTTTTTTGTTTTGCCATTGATTATGATTATCTTCACTGAGTAGGTCAATTTGGTACTCGGTTCTCCCCGCGTAGCCTTCGCATTGTGGCCGCTATTCAGTGTGCTGGAAACATGCCAGATTGGTGAATTGCAACACTCCAGTGTCGGCCAGCTATCATCAGGCCAATGTTGATGTTAAGGGTTGGTGATGCATTTTGATTTACTGTAGGTTCCATACTTTAACTATACACTTAACCAATATTAACAGGGTGTCAATTATCTGAAAAAAAAACCTGGAAAATCAGGGAATTTTATTCAAACTCAGGGAAATATGTCTTAATCAATGTATCGTATGTAGAAGTATGACTGACCTCCCTAGTTTCATACAACTTGATGTGTAGTTTGAGGGTTTGAATTTCATATTTTAAATAGAGTTACGAACTTGTGATTGCTAAGTTGAGCAAAAATTACTCAAATAAAAAGGTATTTTAATTCAACTTCCACTGGGGACTGTGTTCATACGGAAATTGTCATGCGTTGTTTGGAGTGCGACGAAGATAGTAATACAATATTTCTAATCACTGACTTTACTCTCTCTACATTGATGTTAACCTTCCACCCCGAGTTCAGATTGACGGTGACGAAATCAAGGTGGTCGACGAGTTCGTGTATTGGGCCTACTGGCATTGTGGCAGTGAATCGTGCTTACTTTGCACGGTGGAGGACGCCCTTGTCGAATAAAATTCGCTGTCGCACGAAGGTGACTATCTACATAAAGCTGGTATGACCGGTGGTCATCTGTGGCCACGAGACTATCCTTGTGGAGTATCAACAGCACCAAACGGAAGGTTTTGCGTACCATCTACGCTGGAGTACAGATGGAAAACGAAACGTGGAGGGAGTGAATGAACCACGAATTACACCATGTGCTGGGAGAATCACTACCTACAGTAGGACCATTGCTTACAAATTTAGCCAATATTTTGAAAGACAAAAAGGATTGTGTCTCAACCGTTAGTTTAAGGTGATTGGTGTCTTCAAAAAATTAATTACCTTTTTTAGTCAATCTTTTGATGTAAATGACGGTTAGTGAGTTCTAAATTTCTAATTAATTTCAATATTTAATATTTCAAATTCGGCAAGTATTTATAGAAAATAAACAGTTGTCATTGGTTGATCAATCTCACCAACATTTTTTTGGAAAACCACTGGTTTATTCCCGCGTGATATTCGATAAATCCGTTGCGTCAATATTTTAGCAACAACTGAACACATTTTCTTCATTCCCACGCGAAATTATTCGAATCTTAATTTTGTCCCGATAGACCGAAACATCGCTAAAAATCAGGGTTAAAAATTAAGGTTGTCAACACATTAAGTCTCATTCAAATACAAATAGAAAACTTGGATAGTATCAAGACTACACAAGTTTGGTTTGCCGAATCTCGGTTATTCCGGCAATAAGTTTTATTGAGATATCAGTAAAAAAAAATGCGGAAATTGTTTCGCTGAATCTTAGCAAGCAAACGTATTTTTTTTTTCTGAAATCTCAGTGAAGCTTATTTCCGAACTGCTTGGTGGTGCCGGAATTACCGAGATTCGGTAAACTTAACTAAGTGTGTAGGTTTGTACTGATCGGTGAAAATTATATGCCTTTAATTTATGAACATCTTAGGTGTTGTCAAGATCGATTTGATTACACAGTTTTACAAAAACTTTCTATTTGTGTTGACCTATTTTGTGGCTTATTATAAAAGCAAAAAACGTTCAACGATTATGATCATTAAATTCTCCCGCAAAATACCTCACCATACACAAATGTTGTACTATAGCAGTTAGCCTACAAAGAAATAATGTTTTGAATGGCTTTTCTTGCTAATACAGCATGCTCCATATTTAGTACGTTTTAATTACACTTGTTTACTAGCTGCCTATTGTGTAAGAATTCCGTTATACGCCAAATCTATTCAAACTCTGTTCAACCTAAAGGGTGAACACAAAATTAATGCCACAAACATAAACAGTTGTAATTTTTTAACCAGGTTCAACGACAAACTTATACCCGTTTTCCAATCAGAAATACAAAAAGTCTTTAAAACATTGTACAGTTGCAAAAGTAACAATGATCAACAAATTTCCTTGCTTAATCACTGATTTCAAATTTGAGACTGGACATTTTTTTAGAGCAGTCTATTCACTCGACTATGACTCGGGATAAAAAATCTCCTAGACCGTCATAAAAATAGACGTTTGCAATATGGACTAAAGAACCATAACTGAAAATTTTAAGACATTTGGTAACGTATTTAAAAATATGCAGCTGTTTATGTGTGTGGCATTAATTTCGTGTCCACCCTTTATCAATCGCAATTATTTGTCACTAGAAGAGCTTCAATGTCAATTTACATACTTCGGCACGAATAATGTTACACGGACATCCGCTGCATACAGTACATTCATAATGATACAAACCAAACACGCTGAAGATATCGCTAATCCTATTGTATGAGGCATCAGTTTACTAAGGCAACACCGCATACAGTGGGTGACGTTGATTAGTATACATGTGTATCTTATGTTCATGTATAGTAGAATTATTCAGCTTTTTCTTAGAAGCAACTAGATATTATGTATGTTCTGAACCCGTTGTGGTTAACCAGTTATTTATTGAGATCTGTCAGACACTAATCGCTGTTCGGTAATTTTTGAACTACGGAACTTTTCAGTAAAAATTAAAAATCACATCGTTTTTAGCATACATTGGTTGGTTTTGTTGCTACAATTTTCAATAGCGGGTACGTATTTTGATGTGGTGTATCGATTTTTTTTTTGTTTACATGCTATTCCCTTTGTGATTGACGTGTGAACAAATGTTTTCAACAATCGAATACAGGTATACCTCGACAAAACATAACTGTCACTTTTGACTTCCACCGTCAATATCTCGCTAATAAAGATTTGTGGCAACTCTGAGGCAAATCAGGAATGTCCGAAGTGAATATGTTATACAATATAGGTCCAAGAATGCTACCCTGAGGAACTCATGTTCTAACAGGCAGTCGTTCAGATTTGGAATTTTGATAATTAACCTGTAGAGTTCTGTCAATTAAATAATTTTAACTAATTTCATAATGTAGTGTAAAATCAAACTTTTTAAATTAGGCAATCAAACTTTCATGCCAAACACTGTCGAATTCTTTTTCTATGTCTAAAAGGGCAACTCCAGTTGAGCAGCCTTCAGATTCAGGTCCTTACACTTGGTCATTTATGTTACCGATGCTTTCAGATTCGTAAAATATATCAAAATCGTGTTCAAATAGAAATATTACCATAAGTCTTCGACATTACATGCCTAAACACAGAAAATATGTCCAAAAACTCAAAGAACAGGCCGCGTTAATATATTTGTCAACCACTGTAGCTTTCTCATTCCATGTGTTTCCAAATTGTGCACCATGCTCACGTGAATATTGATTAAAAAACACAATCACTGCACACTGCACCGACACGCAGCAAACGAAATGCAATGTTTAGCTGTTAAACAAGTGTTTCGTGATTGAGAATCATAAATAATCTATTATTATGTTTTCATACACTGCCGACAGAGGATCGGTTCTATGAATAGGAAAAGGAAAAGGGCCTGTAAACAGTACTCTTTTGAAAACCACACAAAGACTAACTGTTTCTGTTTGCACATCGGAAAATTCATTTCAAAAGTCAAACATGTACCGCTATAAAGGCAAAATGCTTACGCTCGCTCTGTCACCATTCCATCGATTATTGTTTCGTGTGTTTGCTTTAGGTTTACGTTATCGATCTAAGATTTATTTATCGAAAGGGATGGACTAGGTGGCATTTAGTAATGGAGTTGTAAATAGCTACATGAAGTGTATACCATGCCAAAGGTTTCAGTTGTTTCTTCGGCATTTGATTGTAGGAAATGCTTGACAGCAGCTAACTAATTTCAGTCGGTCTTGTTTAGACTACCGCTCTATTTTTTTCCAATAATTTGATAGCTGATATAACGAACAGTATCTTTTGAATACATTTGTTTTCACTTTTGCATCTACCTTAATCCCATGTAGCTAATGTATCAGTAGTGTTCAACCGGTGACATTGCCAGTTTTGAAATACAAATTTAATCAGCTTATGACCATACAAAGGGAAAAGTCTGATAGTGTGACGAAGATAGTCACACTTTCATTCAGCAATACCAACTGGATTTTACTTTTTATGGTATGCTCTCGCTCGTCGCGGAGAAATGACACAGTGAAACGAAACCAATTTGATTTTTATGTCTAAAAGCCATTTACATTTTAATTTGAATATCAAACAAACTAGTTCGATACCTAGGCGGACTGATCATTTTTAGGCTACTGTTTTCTAGGGTAGTGACATTGGTTTAGAGTCAGTATTAATTTGGTGTAAAAGCGATGCAATAGTACTGATATCAGTGGTTATCAATACTTAATATACTATTGATTCGACATTTTACTGATATCAGCACTTTTATGCGATACTTATGAGCAGTGGCGTCGCCCTAACCTCAATCTACCTGTTCAACAACTCTCAAAACGTAAACAAACAAAACAATATTGGTTCCAATGGATAAACATCAGTGAAACTAGAAGACCCGATGCCTTTTGAAACTGATTTGAATGTAAACATGACCCTAAATAACGTTTTCAAAGTTGTTGAACAGGTAAAAAGTGAGGTTGCGCGACGTCACTGCTTATGAGTAACCTCAAATAACGTTAAAACATGCATAGCATACATACATAGAAAAAAAAATTCAAATCTATGTGTGATATATTGATGTTTTTTTTTTTAAATGGGTTATAAAACATGAAACATACAAGATACTAAAAGAATGTACTTACCAAAAATTTATCAAAAACATCGAGCTCCTAACTAACACAAACATGTTAATCAAGGCTGCTCATAAACTACGTAGACACTTTATGAGACATTTTGGACCCCCTTCCTCCTGGAAAATTTTTAAAATTTTGTTTG
The DNA here is from genome assembly GCF_037179485.1 of Ochlerotatus camptorhynchus. NCBI lineage: Eukaryota > Metazoa > Arthropoda > Insecta > Diptera > Culicidae > Ochlerotatus > Ochlerotatus camptorhynchus. The sequence goes on along the minus strand of NW_027040695.1, from coordinate 766,281 downwards.
GGCCGTCAACATTTTGTAATTTTTGGTAAGTACTGAAAATTTGTCCTAAATCATTAAGATTTACCTGCAGTATCCAGGCTGGCCACTGCATCGGGAGAACCAGGAATTAGATTGTAATTATAAAATATGTGTTTTATACCTTTTATAGACCAAGGCGAATCAGTCAAAAACTGAAAGTCTCTTTAATAAAGAAAACTAACTAACCTTTATAAACCGAATTTAGTTCGGAGAAACTGACTGGGATCTTGAAATTTTATTGTACGCATGACATCTCAAAAACTTTTCGAATTACCAGAATCATTAGCCCTTATGCGTGTGAGGAATTCTACGCTTTTTTCTACACCGTAATAGCCAAACAAGATCCGGGTACCCCGTCACGTACATAACGGTTAGTCTATTTTCTACATGCATGATCTTGAATTTATGTCTCCTGCATCTTAAAAAGCTTTCAGTGACTGAATTAACTAGATAATTTTATGAATCCCTTTACAGGATATCTTTAAAATTGACTTATGATTTTTACTAGAATCACCCAAAATGTTTTCAGAGTTATTTTCTGCATTCCTCACAATGATGTTATGATTCGCTCCATAATTGTCACGGAACTCTGGATTATAGTACATTTATCTTCTTATTCTTAATGATTATCTCCATATTTATTTTTTAAATAGTCTTGGTATATTCCTCAAAAAAAAAAGTATTCTCCTGAATTTTCTATTTATTTCACCTCGGAATTCCACGAGAGTTTTCTTTGGAATTCTGTTGATATTCTACTCAAATGCTCTTGAGAGAATCTTTTCGGGTTTTCTTGAAATTCTCTTTAGAAAACTCTTGAACCTTTCATAGAATTTAATTTGTAAATTTCTTGCAGATCTTCTTAAATTTAAAAAAAATTGCAAGGACATTTGGAAATATGCTCAAAATTCCCTGTGATTTTTTTTTCTTTCTGGAGCTTTCTCGCCAATTGATTAAAATTCCCTCTGAATGATTTTTTTAAAGAATTCCCTTAAAATTATCTTCATATTTAGTTGAAATTCTGCAAACAAATTGTGTGAGCTTTTTCAATGGAATTACTATCGATATTCCCTTAAGGGGGTAGTCCACTCAGGCGGCATGAAAAATAGGTCATTTTCACGATTTTTTTTTAGGGTAAATAACGATCAATTCAAAAAAAGGAATGCATGGTTTGGCAATTGAAATGTCCTCCATTTAATTCCACTTAATTAATGTTGGTATCCATGACAGATACGTATTTCGACTACAATGTGCAGTCTTCATCAGTGTCATTCCCACTAAAGAACTTATCAAAATCTAACCCCCTTAAGTACTCATCCCCTAGGCAAAAAAGTCAAGATCATAGGTATAAAAATGAAACTACAATGTGTTGAATCGGAACCTACCTAACTAATAAAAACCAAAGATTTAAGTAAGCTAAAGGAGAAAAATCTATACAACTCTCTAATAAGGAAAATCCCCAAAGGCTTGGTAACCATCATAATGAAGTAATGAAATTGGGTTGTTAGCGGAATGCTAAATACAACAGCAAAAAAGGTTATCTTCCATTTAATTCCACTTAATTAATTTTGGTATCCATGACAGATACGGTAGTTACCCTTTGATAGGCTCTTTTACGCGAGATAGTCTCTATGTTACGCGAGAACCTTTAAGATATGATATTATTGTCCTCTGGGCCCAAAAAAATAAATACTGCTCAAAGAAATTTTTTAGCAGTATTATACATTTTCTATCGAAAATCATCACAAAACAAAATGAACCCTTAAAAACAGATTAATCTACCTAGAGGTTAGACATACCTTTTGACGTATAAAGAAGGTAGGAATAAAATTTTTTTTTTGGTTATATCTCCGGAACACCGAGAAATCGGGATATAATTTGATAGGGCTATGGGAAACATTTACTATGGAAAACATTTACATTGAAAAGTGTTTCGATTCCTTGTCTGGAATTGCTCATAGGTCATCAAATTGAAGGCTGGCTCATACCTAAGCAGACAACGGCGCCGGTGGTGTAGTGGTAAGCGTGATAACCTCTCACCCCAGCAGGCCTGGATTCAATCCCAGTCGGCGCCGCCGGGATGTTCTGAGGCATAACATCTCTGATCACGCCTTCCTTCGGATGGGAAGTAAAGCCGTTGGTCCCCGGTTCATGAGTTGATGGGTCGATAGGTAGGGTCCAGGTGTGGGAGCTGCCTTCCTGGCACGTCGGTAGCATTGGTGCTCAGCACGGAAAACAAGATCGACGGAAAAAACAAACCAAAGGAAAAAAAAAAGATACCTAAGCAGACACTGCAGGCTTAACTCTAGTTTGCATTTTTCATTTTGCATTTTTAATTTCTTTTTATATTTATTGTGGATTGAGTTCAATCACGATAAAATAAACAGCAAATTATTGAGTTTGTACATCAACAAGACATCTAAAAAATATTGTTTTTCATGTATTTTATTAATGTTGTTATTGAGTAGGGATCACAAAATGACATACGATAAGTTAACTAAGCTTTAAACATTGGACGTAGTAGTAAATATGTCTTTTTTCCCAAGATTTCATGAATGACTAATGTTCATTTTTTAATTATCCTTCGGGCGATAAAGTTTGGAAACTACTGCATTAGTTGCATTAGGCAAAAATTGTATCCTGTCATATGATGTCAAACCTAATATATGCGTCGATACAACTCAATAACGGTTTCGTTAGGTCTCATTGAGCAGAAGATTAACTGTGGCCAAGTAAATCAAAACAACATAAATAATCACATCGCTATCAGTGAAGTAGCGGCGATTCCACTATAATTTGAGCGGCATTGTTGAAACACAGGGCACAAGTGAGCTCATGTGTTGGTGGGCTCATTTAAAGTCGGCAGCAATCAACGACAGAAACTGATACGGGGGAAGCCTTCGTCGTCACGTCACCCATATCATGGTCCACCGATCCCGCCGTGCGGTCGGTGATTGCTCCATAATAATTGTCCATGTCTGTTGCAGGGTAATAGAAACACAAAACTAATAATAATCGTGACGACGCTGTTAGTCATGATTCCAATGATTTATTAATAACAATGTATCCGCGCATTATATGCATGTAAACAGGGGCAAGAACTTTCACCATGTTCGTTGCTCGTGGCCATTGATGGTATAGCTCAAAGCCTCTGTACATCCGTCACATTGTGGACGACAACGAAATGTACCTACATACGTCTTGGGGAAGATAGATGCATTATATTTGTTTAACTTCTCAAGAAGGCTGCAGTGGTAGTGATTGATTCCCAGAAATTTTCCCATCAATCGTGATAGTTTGAAGTTATTTTTTTTTTGTCGAACAGAAATTGCTCTCATAAAATTACTCGAATAAAGTTCTGGTAAGAAGATTACGACACTTGCGGGTCTTTAAACATTCGCCAGCTTTCCTTCGCGTTAGAAAAACTTAAGTATGATTAAACATAAAAAAACCTCGATTACTATACCAAGCAGGGTTGCTAATGAACAGAACCCCAATTAGAATTTGCATTGCGTTAACGGTGTTAACGTCATTAACAACCCTGATCCCTTCGGATCCTAGAACACATCCATGTGTGGTACATGTACTTCTAAAGACCTAAAAATGTATTGAAAATTTACCGTCCCAAATGTATGTCAAAAAGTTGTTGTGGCAAGTGGTGAAAACAAATAAAATTTTATCAGAAACACAACCAAAATCCAAAAACTGTATAAAAGGGTATCCTCATACTCTAAGGCAAGGAAGGGGTTTAGAATTTCGTGACAATCAATATATAAGGCATAAAAAAAAACACGAAAAAATGTTGCTGCTAATTTGCTAATTTTTCCTCAATTTCGCGTGACGTACGATTTGGGTTTGAGGTACTTTTATAATATTTCAGGAAGCGCCCAAAAGTGATCCTTGTACTTGCGTGACAAGCTTTCATTGTTGTTTCTATTGAAGCATTATTCCGAGAACAACCTGTAATACCAGTTGCGAATAAACGAGTAGCAATTAAAAGAAGGAGTGTAAATAAACTTCTAGTTTCAAAAATCGTCGATTCAGAGCGATTATGCCAAATGTTCGTTATGTCAAATGTCAAATACATAAAACGTCATTATGCCAAATGTTCCAGACCCGTCAAGAATACATGTTTTACATGATTACCGCAGAAACGAGCACTGCTCGAATCTAGAGATCTTAACTCAAATTAAATTGATGAACACAACCAACAAGTTCAAAAGCCATTGACTTATGTTATCACATTTTGTCGTTTTTTTTGTGCGAGAGTACACCATCAACAACAGCGTTATTTACTAAACAACGTTTCACTTTTCACTTTCAGGTGCAACCAAAGAGATTGGTACCGCACTGACACGGGTATGCTTGCGCCACAAGGCAGTCGAGACGCGGATGAAAACCTTCACCGCTGCCATCATGGACTGTCTGATTGTGCCGTTGCAGGAGAAACTGGAAGACTGGAAGAAACAGGTAGCCATTATAGATAAAGACCATGCCAAAGAATACAAACGCTGCCGGGCGGAGTTGAAAAAGCGCTCCAGCGATACGCTGCGATTACAGAAGAAAGCCAAGAAGGGTCAAACCGATAATTTGCACATTCTGGTGGAGTCTTCCATGCAGGACGTGACGTTGCGGCGATGCGAGCTCGAGGAGGTTGAACGGAAATCCCTCCGCTCCATCATGGTCGAAGAGCGGTCACGTTACTGCACCTTTGTAAATATGCTACAGCCTGTGGTACACGAAGAGTGTGAAGTGATGTCGGAACTAAGTCACCTGCAAGTAGGTTTATAGAACATTATAGCAGTTGTTGTGCTTGCTAACATTACATTTACACATTTTTAGGAAGCAATGCAAATAATTGCGGTAGTCACGAAAGATCCCGCAGTTCTGCCTCAAGCATCTGAGGAGTTAATCCTAGAATCGAAAACAAATATCAATCTCTACCCGGACTCACCGGGTGGTTCCAATTCCCAAGGAGCTTGCTCGAACTCATTAGGATCTCGTAAAAGTTCCGTATGTTCGATTAGTTCGATGAATAGTAGCAGTAGTGGCTCTCCAGGACATCAATTCCAAAGATCGCTATCTCAGGTGAGACGCAATCGTTAAGTTAGTTTTGTAATTATTTGTTACAGTTTTGTTCAGGCTCGGCTGTGAAATGCAACTATAAGTTAGATGCATGAATTTCTAGTTTATTGTGCGTTTTCTATTAAAACTTGTTCTTTTTAATGCTTTATTTGTTTAGTTGATTGATTTATTTTTATTTTTTTTATTTTTTACCTTTCGTTATATAGTACTCTCCGGCGATACGTTTGAAACCAGGTGAATCTAGTGATAGCGGATTTTGTTCTTCGCCAGCTTTAACTTCGCAGGTTAATTTAGTTTTTGACTAGTTTGCTTTTAGAATTGTTTTCTACATTACTCATGTTACGCTAGAGCTGGTATAACTTTTCACTAATGGTTTATTTTGTTCAATTGTACTTTAAGGCGTCCACACTCGCTAGTCAATCTCATGCCGTTTCTACATGGCCACCACATACGCAAGATGGTACGAGCTCCGCTGACCGGCCGCACACAATATCGTCAGCATACGAGAAAGGTCACCAGCGGCCAGCATTAACTGTCTATACGTTCCAGAATCCAGAAACGATATCGGAAAACCAAAAATCTCCTGCTAACATATTGTGTCGGCCACCGCTTCCAGTTGTGAGTATACACGTATGCATAGCAAATGGTTATGATTTATTGATTTATATGCGCACAAACTTGCCTCCTGGGCAATAACTTTTGCGTTACTGTGAGTATTTATTATTCATAAACTGACGATGCTGTCTTCATCATGGCGTGTCTGCTTGAAAAGAATGCTTTATTCATTAATTTGACACTTTTATGGCCTAATGAAATCGGAGAGTTATTGCGCTAAAGAGTTACTGAACTTCTGATATTTTTTTTTAAATAACCTCCTTGCTTTCTTTGCAACGGAATAATTAGTTAAATGTTTTCTTCCATTACCACAGCGATGTTCGTCACTCGAGAGGCCATTATCGACATCTTCCATAAAGAATTCCAATTCGAATGTTCCACGACAGTGTCCTTCGCCGATTCCTGCCCATATTACCAAAGGTAAGCATACTACCATATATCTAACTTAGTTTTGCTAAAACTACTTATAACTAAATGATTGCGGTGCATTATGACGATAAATAACCGTACACTACACGATTCACCAACTTTACAGAACACCCACAACTACAACCCACCTACGTCAATATGACGGAACTGGCATCGATGGCTGCCTCAAAGAATACTAACAATAATAACCAAAACGCAACTAACCAGCCCCAATCGTCGGCGCAAACTCCAATGCAACCTCAACAAATGGGGTATCAACCGCTTCAGCAGCCAAATTCGCCGGTGTTATCGTCGGCATCGTCGCTCATATCACCAGATTCGAGTGCCACCAACGCAATCAGTTCACCAGATGTATCCGCCTGTAGCACTCAGACACCTCAAAATACGCCTCAGGCTGGTTCACCACAGACGCCTATCTACAGTAGTAGCTCGGTGATTGTTCCTACAACCAGTGATAATATTGTTGGTGAAAATGGTGGTGGTATGAACACAGCTAACGGTGACGGAAGTGGGCCTCCTTTGACTATCATCGATGGAATCGCTAGTCCAGAAAGCGTGGCTGTCGCCGGAAATGAAAGTAATAATGATAGCAATAAGGCTAAATCGTCGTCAACTACGAGTGACTTCGATGATAACCAAGCAAAACAATCTAACACTAACAACCCATCCCAATCCACCACAGATAAAGATATCCTTAAATGTACCGGTTCAGTTTTAGAGAAAACGTCGATGTTCGAGCAACAGATTAACAATAACCAACTTGCACCCTCACGAAGCGAAGCCATCTACGGTAGGAAGGGTGAAGATATTTACAAAACTACGGGTCTTCTGTCGGAACGAGATGCAGGTTAGTAAACGATGCCTCTTTGTCTGGTCCAATATCTGATATCTGCAAATGATTTTACATCACCTTTTGATGATGCGATAAATATGCTTTTGATCCCTAATTGCTTTTCGGCTCGAGTGCATGCAATGATTAAATGGTGTCTTAGTTAGTTATTTACTATTGCATATTTTTTGTACCTATTTGAACACTACTGAGAGGACTGTACGTAAATTTCCCCGAATTGATATGCGCTTTGATACAACTTAACGTAAGCAATTAAGCTGTCTTTATCGGAAATATTGTTAGTAAAGTTTATAGTTTGATTGATATTTTATAGCTCGGGTTCTTAATGTTTTTCGAATCGTGTACCCTTTAGCAATGCATGGTCAAATTGTACCCCATCATTAGGAAAAAAAAACTCGAATTTTTTAAACAGGGTAGCCCCAATAAATGGCAGATTTAACCTCAAGAATGTTAAAAGATTACACAATTTGTGTAAAATTAACGGCTCTCCATTTAGGGTTTTTGATCTAATTTCCGTTCTACTAAGCACAATCCGCGTTTTACCTCTCTTTTTTGAACGGAGTTGAACAAAAAATGGAACATTCCTGTCAAAGATGACTTCTAAATTTATTCACCATTTCATACGTATGATTGGATTTGATAAAAAGTCACAAGTCGGTGAGATATTGTTTAAAAGCTAATACTGTTTCTTGATTCTAAATTCGTCCTACGAGTTTCAATTCCGTCCAAACGCATTGAAATGCCATTAGATTTTCTTCATCCTACGGATAAACGTAGAAAAAGGGGATTCGCTTGGAGCGCTTCCTTTGGTATGAGAACAATGAGCGTAAATATTCATACAATGTGCTCTAATAGGATTTATGTTGTAGCTTATGAACAAACGCATCGGAACAAACCTATTATTGATTTGTGCACGGTGACATCATTGAAATTATTGATCTTTTCTGATCGATAGAACGGAAATGGGCGATTACGACGAAGAAGCGCTCTACCCTATGTATGTATTGATCTACAAAAATAGAAATATGCTCAACATATTTAAAAAAAATTCTTGTGAGATCCAACAGAAGTCAACAAGATTTTACTTTATCTATCAAGTCAGTTGTTGAAAATGCTAATTTCATTCTAACTACTATTGTCATTTAATTTCATATAAAATATTCACAAAAATGCATTTATTATCAATTTTTTTTTAATGAATTACTAGGATTTTAGAAAATTAGTTATAAAATCTTATTTACAAATCTCGAGAATTCTAATTATAACTGCCAATTTTTTATATCGACGAAAAGTTTATAAAATAAGTCACATTTAGGCCAAAGAAGCATTGCAATTTTACGATTCTTCAAATAATCGAAGATAAAAAAATTAACGAATAGCAGAGCTTGAATTTTATCCAAATTTTCCCAACATTTTGCAACTTTGATGTGCTTAAACTAATTTGAGGGGGCTATAGGAAAATGAATTAAAAAGTCAGGAATAGATTATTTGTGCATAATTTTATAAACGCCATAAGAGTGACTGTTTCTGGTTGCAGGGTGGAAGTCAACCGAGAAAAATCAGAAACTTATTTTCACCAGGAAAAGCCTGGTTCAATCATTTTAGAATTTCACATAGGTGATAATGGCACATGTTTTAATATACTTGAATCGAGTCATCGTTTATAATTCAAGCAGATCGAAACTAATCATTTCGTAATACATCTACGGAATTGCAGCAATTTACCTAAAGTAAGGATTGAATAAAAATATTATGTATTTATCGTTATTTTCATGCTTTTTCCGAATCATTTGGACTTATGATTTCGCGACAATTGAACACTGATCATGCCGTGGTTAATTGCTGAATCGTTTTCAAGTATGTTCATTTGTAGCTTGATAGAACGAATCAATAATTTACTTCATAGCTTTAAATACAATTGTGATATTGATATGGAGATAAGTACTATGTTTTAGCACACAAAATATATACAAATGGGTGGAATCTAAACCAATGACGATTCACTCACTTATTTTATATATATATAGTTCAGTCTTCAATTGATCATTTTCGATTTTGCACTTAGTGAGAATGTTTTTCATATTCCTTCAGTTTCTCGCCTTTTTCGTTTTACTGCTGTCAGTTCCGAGTCTTTGTAAAGTAATGTGCCTGGTAGAGTTAACACTCGTTCAGCCATCTTTTAGCATCGAAGCAAGGATATTTTACAGCTCGTGCGAGTCAATCATTTTGCCCATAATTGAATTCACTCTTATTCACTCAAAATGAGGTAAAATACTTCTTCTACACAACACAAAGTTTTGCAATTGTTTGCACGATTTTCATAGAAACACTAAAAGTAATAATTTAAAGTAAGGGTGAAATTCGCATCCACATTCTATTTAAAACGCTTATGGGCATTATGACTCCAATTTATATAAATTTTAAAATTTCAAAATTGGTTTGGGAAATTTTTAAGAATTCAGCAATGAAAATGTTTATGCAGGATCATCAAAATTCAACGAGGCGCGGTTTGGAAAAGTTATTGGCCAGAGTTGAATTTATCTGATTTTAAAAGCAAATCATGCTGGGATTAAAATTAGTTTGTTTAATTTTTTTGTTAGGTAAATTCAAACCATCATCATCATCAAAACGGTTTAAATTTCTAATTCCTTCAAATTTTCGGAACATTTAAACAAATTTTCAATCAAATTGATAGAAGCATTTAAATATTCTTATAACATATATTTACAATTGTTGGCTGAGAACATGTTTTAGAAAACCGGGAAATTTTCAAATGAAACCATGAAAACCGGGAAAAATCTGGAATTTTAAAATGGAAATTCAGTCAACCCTATGGTTATCGCTTACACTCTTTTCCTCCTTATCTCCTCGCTTAAGTTCTAGCGAAGACAACAAATCAAGAAGACTGGCAACTCTTCTATTTCCTCATACGAACGCTATGAGACAGGTACAATCGCGTCATCTGCCGCTCAAAGGTAAATGCTTCGAACGAATTTGATAGCAAATATTACATCCTAAGAATAAAGGTTTGTGTATTTGCTCATTTTTCTATTCGTTGCTTCTACCTTCACTCAAGCACAGGTTCTAGTTTCTTGTCCTTATGCTTTGAAAACATTCAAAAATACCTTTAACACGCAGAAAAAATAATTTTGAACACAATAAACACTGTAGTTCCACTTAAACAAAATAAATGTATAATTTGCCGGCGCATAATGCATTCCTTTCGAATACACAAGATATATGCGTTTAATTCAACAATATATTTAGTTGTTATTCGGGACAATATGTGTTGTACCCTGTCCTAATTCCACGCGGCACCTAATACCGTGGGTTTGGCAATTAACTTGACAACTTCTAACAAATTATCGCAAACGTTAGCATATCGAGTCATCTTTACTAATGCATAACAAATTTGACAACTGGTTACACACTGGTACAACACAAAATATTAATAGAATAAAAACCAGAGCACCGCCGTACTTTTTATAAATAATAAAACGTATGTTTTACAGTCTAAATCAATTGAGCAAAGGCTCTGGACAACGTTAGAAACAGAGGTTCTATAAATTCTGTTTAATATAGGGATGATTCTAAGAGTCACTCTTCAAGTGCGCGATATTAGACATAATTACCGTGTGGTGCCCCTTTACCGCTCGACCTCCATTAACCGTTCATTTTTTTTAAATGGCTGAAAAATTAGTTTGAGCACGCATTTTACCGTCTAATTCACTCATTTTAAATGCCTTCTGTGTCAAAATTTCAGCTCAATTGATCATAGCTGCAACATGCCCAAGTTGGCTAGTTTGTATGAAACTCGACCTATTGTGCTAATTTAACGGCCACCACTGTATGTACTTGAGCTACACTCACATTAAATACATTAAACTATGTACTTGAGCTACATTCACTTAATTCTATGACTAGTCGTAATTGGGCCGAATACTCGAAGCTTACCCGAGGTTAGAGGGATAAATTATTGATGGATAGGATCAAGGAATGAGCTTGGAGGTGCCGTTTCGCTGTCTCATCAGAGCGTTGTCACCAATATGAACGGTATATAGTGCGGTAGTATGGAGTTCGAACGGTGAATTTAAATACTTGCAGCTGACGAATTGCATCGTAAATATGCGGCATAATATGTTACCCATAAGCAGTACGAGTATTTTAAAGGGTCAAAATCAAAAGATTAAAGATCACTAACAAACTGCTCGTATTATGAAGAAGGCTTGACAAAAGTTGATGATTTTTACACGTCAAAGTAGTGCTCATGATATTAAGAAGGAGTCAAGTGGTAGGAGGTAGGATATAAAGAAGGAGTTAACTCCCAAGAGAGATAATAGCTTTAGATTGTCAAAGAACTGCTCATGTTTTAAAGGAGTCTACTCCAAGCATGAGAAATTACTTTAAGCAATTCAGTTAGATTAGTATGATTCAATTGCTTTACTCATTATATTGCTATATAAAAAAGATTCGACCTTTTGGTCCTCCAATTTTCTAACTTGTCCTTTCGACCGTTTGTCTCTGGACCTTTCCTCCTACAACTTGTTTACCTACATATGCTGAGTTTCGTATCATCCCAATCGATCGGCACATTAAGATCATTGCATGCACCAGCCTCGGGCCAACCAACCATTGCATGCACATGTATTTATTTTCATCAAGTTGGAGCAATTGGGTTAAGCACCTGTACACCTGTGTCTACCAGTCAGTTTTAAAGATATCTGTACGGGGTACCTAAACAAAATCTACAGAAAGAAGGTGGTGCCTAACCCTATTGCGTTTGTTCGTTATACCTAGATATTTGTAGATTAAGTATTTACCCTTGCGTTTCTATATACACCATTTGTTTGCATTGTTTATCCTTTCATTTTGTTATGTTTTATGTACTCGCCTGTATTTATGTGATCCCGCTCATTATGCACTGCTGCCAATCATATTCTAATGAATCGATGTGCGAATGCCACCGCTGCTGCCAAATAACTTGCTATTCGCTGCTGACCCGCCTTAGATCGGATCGACAAAGAGACAATAGAGGAGCTAAATAATCTAATTGGTGAACTAGACCTATTCCAAAAAGAGCACGAGCTACGGCTGGAAGAACACTTCCAGCAACCGCCGTCCATGCCCCCACATGAGAATGGTATCAATCATTCCAACAACAATGGAAATCTGTCATCAAATAACAGTGACTCGGCTGGTAGTGATCGAAACGACAAAATTTCCATCTCCAGCTCGATGAATATCGAAGCGATTAATATGTCACTAAATAGCACCAACCTAGGTAGTGAGTTTCCATTCAACTACAGTGATAGTGATATGAATAAGCTCAATACGGAACAGCAGGGTTGCGACTCTGTGGACTACTCGAATACAGGATTTGAAAATCCTTCTTTTATGCACTTGAACGATTCAGAAATCGTGGTAATGCGGCAGAACGAGTTTGGAAGAATTGATCCTGAGAATTATTACAGCCAAAATATGAGCGAAGTAGTTGTCTTGAGATGCAAGGATGTTGCCAAACCCGACTCGAACCGAATGGATGATACCGCAAGTGTAGATAGCCAGCAGCGGCTGAGTTCGTTCAAGTTAAATTCCAGATCTGCGTCGCCAGCACTATCTTCGTTTGCAGTGTCGCGATCACCAACGCCGTCGCTGTCGGTGCCACCATCAAGTGCTACAACTCCCACGATGGCGTCACCGCAGCATAATATTGCTATCAGCATCTATAACAATAACAACAACAGCAATCATGTGATAAACATCCATCACCATACCCAGCAGCATCAGCAGCAGCACTCCACCAATGGTAATGAGAAATGCTCGTTGATCTCAATGCCTTCTGATGAGCGCATTAATAGAATTAAGCCAGCAATCACGCCACGACCTGCATCGTTATCTGGTTTGTGTTTTTGTTCTTATTATTTTAGTATTAATCATATATTTTAGTTTTTCCTATCTTTTTGGTTCGGTAGCCATCTCAACCCCATTCCTACATACAATCCATATGACTTAGTACAACATGAGTGATGTGTATCATAGTTTAGTTTAGTTTATCCACATTCAAAGAAATGTTTACGGTTGTTTTGCTCGATCCACATGCCTAACAAAGCCTCTTTTTCAAACATTTTTCTCATTGGCAAAATTTAACACATGGCTATAAAAAATCGCTTTTCAATAGCGCTGACGCCAACAAATTGGTTTTGTTCTAGATTAAAATAAAATGCTAAATCAATGTCATCAATAGACGTGTGGTCCAAGCGATACCGACTATTAAAGCCACGATTGAACAAACCTTTTAAAGATTAACTCTTTGGTAGTATTAATAGTTAATATCGATTGGAATGTATGGCCATGAATGTTCTAAAAGCTCGAACTTGAATGTATGTTGGGATATGATACTGCTACAAGAATTTGAATAACCGTGTTCATACATATCATACAAATTCCATATTCTTCATACCCTTAAGAAAACGAAAGTTTAATGTTTCTTCGTTCCTACCAGGACCCAACCGTGTTGCCAGACGGTCGTCTGTAAATACCGTGAAACCACCACCGCCGGTGAGAAGAAGTTCTAGTGTAACACCCAGTCCTAACCTTGGAGCAGTAAGTTAATTAGTTTTCACGATATCTATTCAAAGCACACACACAATTCCACGTTTTTGCTATTCAATAGGCTTCACCAAATCTGGCACAGCAAAGTCTCGCATATACGTCATCGGAAAGCTTACCACCTCCTCCTGCATATCTTCTTGACAGCACAACTGGAAATTCACTTAGTAAGGAGCACGTATTTTTTTAGTTCTATAGATATTTGACAAACTTCTTGTGCTTGTAGTTCCAGGAAACGTAGCGGGTACGGTTAAAGCACTGAACGAAATCAGGCACAAACCGGCAAGTCCCAGTGTTCTTCGACGCGCTCAACAGAACCTGCCAACCCAACAGCCGTCTCCTTCGGTAATTGCAAGCCATAAACATTACAACCCTATCCTACACGCAATTTTCTCACATCTGCGCATGAACATATATTATAAAATTTATGTTTTTATTAACATTTCATGTTCTTCTACACCTGAAATGACTGATCGCTACCAACCACACTACCAAAACACAACAGTACTCTACAAATGCATACAACAGCACGCCAACACACGATCACACTAGCACTACTTCTATGCATTACCCATCACAATCTCCGCCAAATTATTTTCCCTCCAGCAGTGATAATCCTAGTATGGTATGCATGTCAAGAGACATTTTTTAATATACCTTTGATCGTCGAGTTTTCCTTTTAATTCTACTACTTTTGTATCACTTTCATTAATTCACTTTCACTAATTGTACTATAACAGTTACGTATTTTCGTTTACTACTTGCAAACTTTTTCAGTGTCTAGTCAGCAAGTAGTAAACGAAATACGCATCTGTTATAGTTCAAAGTGATAGTGAAAGTGAAAGTGATACAAAAGTAGTAGAATTAAAAGTAAAACTCGAGGAAAAAGGTACACAATTATTCAATTATAAAACGCTCAGCAATCGATTTACATTTTTTAATGTTTGGTTAATATTCACTGACCATAATCCACTATTGTCTAATTTCTTTACTTCCAATCAATCAGTCATCCAACCGAAATTCGAAATCATCGCCGCATCAACAAGGGATTTACGCACAACCGAAACAAATAACAAGTATGTCGAGCTTCCGAACTGCAACTCCAGGTATGATAAATGCAAATATTTATGATGAAACCTTCGTTAAATTAACGCTTTTATTACTACTGTTCAATTAGGGCCGCAAAAGCAGAGCACTGGATTTCTGGCGCAATTGAACGCTAGAATTGCACCAAACAAACCCCAGCCACCAGCATCTCCACAGCACTATCAGCAGCAACAATCCTTCACGTATACAACAGCCCCATCAAGTGAATCGACTTATCATAGAAGTAGCCCGGCGGATCAACGGTCATCATATAGCACTAGCAATCAACAACAGCAGCAATCATCAATTCATCATGGAATCTATTCATCTTCCCAGCAAGCATCCACTCACCAGCAACAGCAACAGTCACACTATTATCAGCAACAGCAGCAGCAAGCAGTCAGTCAAAGAGACGGTAAAAATCAAGTTTATTCATCTGCTAATTCCCAAAACCAGCAGCCACATCACTATCAACAACAGCTGTACCAGCAACAGCAGCAGCAGCAGCAGCAACAGCAACAAGCAACCTCGCAATACTACTATCAATCGCAGCCCCAGCAAAATTATGCAACCCAAAACATTTACGTTTCCACTAATCCTTTTGCAACTGCGAGTCCGGTCCATGGTGTGTCTAGTTATTCGCCTTCGTCGTTTGGCAAAGCCCCCCGAGATGGTAGTAACAGCGGTAATGGAAGTGGTGGTGGAAGTAGTAATACGCCCGACAATTCCGGCCATGGTGGTGCCTACAATCGTTCAAGTAATTCTAGTTCCACTATTGATTGTTAGAGATCTTGCTGCTTCGTTTTGTAAATGGCTAATATTTGTTTGCTTGTCTTTCCTTCTGTACATTATACAGGTAGTAATATTTACAGTGTGGTGTGCTGATTAAAATAAACATACTTACATACATACTGACATTAAATTGGAAGCTGAGCAGACCGTGCCGACACCGTAATTTACGCGGTTCCTAAATCTGCGTACTAAATCATTTTCGAATATCTTTCAACAATATTTTTGAAATGTTACCGCTTCCCGAGATAGTTTAACAAGCTTATAAAATATCGAGATACGATCAAAAATGCAATCATTAGGAACTGTCCAAAGTATGGTGCCGGCTCGGGGCACATGTCCTAAATGTAACGTGTTGATTATTTTGAGTGCAGGTATGCTAAAAAAAAACTGACATTTTGTATAAAAGTTATTTTTGCATATAAGTGCATACTTTCATGTAAACCTTTTTGTGAACATCATAATCGCTCAAAGTTGGATTATGATACACACCGTTTCGTTCAGCAGTTTTATAGATTACAGTTCTGCAAATGTAAACTCAATCGGATAATATAAGCTTGACTAGGGTAGGCGTGTCAGTTATGGCGCTACATCTCCAGTTTTAGCCCTAGGGCCTAAATCAAATTTGAAATTTTATTCATGGTTTTATTTGCCTGGTACCATGCTAGCAACCATATTTTTAAAACGTTTCAACTGCGCTCTTGTGTTCAAAGGAAGAGAGTTTATCCAACGTTTTGAAAATATCTTGTTAAAATCGAGATTCTACCGAAAATGATATGAGTGCGCAAGCATAAGTAATTGCGCAAAGTATGGTGCCTGCACGGTATATGGCAAAAT
Source organism: Ochlerotatus camptorhynchus (assembly GCF_037179485.1). Classification (NCBI taxonomy): domain Eukaryota; kingdom Metazoa; phylum Arthropoda; class Insecta; order Diptera; family Culicidae; genus Ochlerotatus; species Ochlerotatus camptorhynchus. The sequence continues at coordinate 749,966 of NW_027040695.1, read as the reverse complement.
ATATATTCTAATCGTGTATCGAAAAAAAAATGTAAAGTATGAAAAATTAGAAATATAAGATAGGATTACTAGGGCCAAAAGCTGGCGTGGTTAACAGACATACAAACATACTTACCTTGCTATTCAGGGCCTTGTTGTCCTTAGCCACCAACGACCAGGTGCGCTCATCTTTGTCTAATAATTTTGTGTACCATTTTCATCGGTATGCCGTTCGACATTTTTGCAACGTGCCCAGTATAAATTAGTCGCCCGATTTTGGTTATAACACACGTTGGGATGATTCTAAGGCATACAAACCTAGTTTGTGAACATTTTCAGGATGTGAGTTTTTCTCATTAAAAAGTATCAAATTTGCTTTCATGCGCATAACTTCGGCCTGAATTACTTAATTCTAATATTTTAGCTTGTAATCTGCTGTGCTTTATCTAGAATTATGTTTGGTTTGCAAAAATATAGTGATACTCGCCGACCAAATATTAGGGTCTGGTGCGTTTGGTATAATAGGCGCTTGGCATAACGAACATTGGTATAATCTCGCTGTGATTCGACATATTTTTAAAACCAAGAGTATGACTATTCCTTCATTTAGTAAGAGCATGACTATTCCTTCATTTTCATTCACGAGATGAACTAGCCTACGGCTAAAAATCTCAAAAATAAAGTAAAAAAAAAATCCTTCATTTAATTGCTGCTTGTTCTTTCTCAAAAACCAAACTGTACTTCTATGGTATTTCAGGAATCGCACAATGCATGAATATTCAAAGAAGGGAGTTTCCTTCTTTGTTAAAAATATTCTAAGAAAAGAACATTATCTTCCTTATCAAAAAAGGGAATACTTGATTCTTTATTAAATATTCGAAGCACGAAATATGTTTACGAGTCAATGAATAGGAGTAATCTTTGGTTGTAAATTAACTTTTCTAACCTGCTAAGTTTCCGTTATGCCAAACGTCTTTATACTGAATGTACCAGACTCCAAAAATTACGCTTGGTCTCAATGCCCATTCAACCATTTCAAATATTTTCAGTATAATTATTCCCTTTGAATATTTTCAAAATATAACTTTCATATGAATAAAAACAAAAAGTATTGCTTCAGAACCAGCTATAAGTTAATCGCCAATTCACTATAGGGAACAGATTCTACTGGATATAATTGAACCCGTATTCTTAGAAATAACATGCAATAATTTTGTTTTGTGATCTGATGCAACCCATGTTGAATCAGATGGAACAATACCATCGGTTTAGCTCGGTTTGGTTACACATGGGTCAATAATTGAGTGGCATGATCTTCGAGTCAATAACTATACCCTGATACTGATCGTCCAATGTTCAAATCTTTTCAGATCGTAGCAATAGTGCCAGTAATGCAAACACCAACAACGTCCTCGCCAAAACTAGCGCAGGTTTTTTGGAAAACCTAAACGCCAGGCTAGCAGAGCAAAGACTGTCCGGGAAGGCATTTGCCGTACGGAATCTCATCAACAGTAAGGCACTGGTAAGTTACACATCACTGTACACTTCCTTTCATGCTACACATCCAGAAATTAATCGTTTAGTTCACAGAGAGTGATGGGCTCCGCTTTCATTTTGAATGATGAAAGAATTAAACGATAATTTTGGCATAGGATCTATTTATATTTCATGGTTTATTTTTTTCTTTTTTTATTGTGTTATACTTTCATCAAGGATGAAGAGCACTACCATAATTACTATCAGAATGTTTAATCTAGAACAAAAGTAGTGGTCAACCGATCAGCTTTCTTTAGCATTCTTGTACGGTAGTTTAAACACTTCTACTTGTAAGGTGAGACGTAATGTTTGTGTTTTGGTATTTCACAATGACACAGACTAACAACTAAAACACTTTTATGTCCTTGTAATCACTTGACACCGGTGAAAACTTTGCATTTATATTACCAATATACGGTGCACCAAAATCGCTTAAAAGCTTTGCACCACACCATCAAACTCAATATTTTTGTTTCCTTTATAGCCACAGCTGATCAATAACACAAATTCAGTATTTTTTTACTTACGACTTTTTCCTAATGTTTTTCCCCATCAACATTCTGAATTCCGATTGTGTTTTCCGGATGATAAATAGAGCAGTAAATATAGAAGAAATTTTGTTACGAAAAGAGCATTTTACCGATAGAATTCACATATCATACATAGGGGTTGGAATAGTTTGTGAAATTACACGAAGTTCGCCTGTCATAGTAAGTTTTTGCAAACTGTTTCATCACTGCAGTATAGGGCAGCTTCTCCATAAAGGTATATATTTATTTCTCAAGAATCTTTTGCAGACATAATGCTTGATGCTTACTGAAACTAATTAATTAATTAATTGTCTAAAGATTAACTTTTTTCTACCGCGAATATTAAAAAAAAAGTGTTTTAATGGACTAATTAAAAATCTCAAAAATATTGTAAGAACTCTGCATTGATGTTTACTATTCGGTAATATTCCATCAACAGCTAGATAAATGGTAATTGGTTTTTAACTTAACAAAATGATTTGCCAAGTTTTTTTAAAAATATAAGTAACATAGTAAAATTTGTTTTGCAAGGGTTGATTTTGGGTGATATGAGCACCCCTTATGTTTCAAACATTTTCTACATAAATTCTCCATTTGATTAACCGATCTTTCCTATGGTTACTAGGACCGCGGAGATGTAAGGATAGGACAATAGGCTAAATACCACTAATGGGGGTCTATTTTATTGGTACGCGTAGTACCAATTTTCATGACTTAAAAACAAAAGCATCCGTAGAACAAATATTGTTCAGCTTAGCTTAGACTGACTGCACATATCAATGGTTGTTACTCCGTGATTGATCAGGATCAGTGAAATTGCACATTGGATCAACTTAATGGGGTTGGGAGTGACCATGCATTCTCAATGTACAAGTTTCAATTACCTCATATTTAAAGATTAATAACGGCGCTGGCCACGTCATTACAATAAGGTGAGACTAAGGAAAGAATATTAGAATAACCTTTGCTGTTTTGGGGACCGTGTTTACCTCTGCGTCTCCACGAAGGTCACAGGAGGGAGATTTCGTTAGTAGTTTAGGTTCGTTGGATCAGAACTCGAATATCTGTGATCTTATTATGCCTGGTAGGTAAACGATGCAACCATATTAACTTTCTCGCGATTGTCTACGTACCGGCGACAACTATGTCCAAATTTTCGATCCGTAAAGTAGTAAGCCTACATTCACGATGGTGATCATCCTCTCCCCCAAAACGAATCATGCTTAAGGGGGTAGTACACTTCGTAACTTTAAAAAAAAAATCGATTTTTTGGGCTTAAAATTTTTTTGGGATGTCTAATTTATGGGAATCTTTATCCGAAGTCCGTCCGACATTCCGTTCGAAAGTAATAGGCAAAAACGCAAGTTCTGGACTGATCCGAAGTCCTGGCCCGCGCTCCGACGTCTCAAAACTTCAAACGCGTTTTTCTCGAAACATGATATATCGAAAAAAAATTCTACGTACGCAGATTGAAAATGTATCTAAAAATAAGAGAAAAAATGGTTTGTTCTATGTTCACATGGGCGAGCAGTGGAACCCACGCCGCTAAGAAAAATTCGGTGGGCAGTGCCTGGCGGCACCTGGTGCAGCGGTCACGAGAGGAACGAATAAAATCACCGTCAAACTACATTCATGAATAAATAAACCTACTCATTTCGTTTTTTAACAGATGTTTATTTAGCCCTAAAAAAATCCTAAGGAAAGACTATTTTTCGGGTCGCCAGAGTGTACTACCTCCTTAAACACAAACATCGAAACGCTCGCACACAATCGCAAACCGAGCAACACACCAAGCATGGTAAACCTGAATCAACAGCAATGGAAAAAATAATCATAAGAACATCCCTCAACTGGAACGCATTCACCAAACCAACTCATGATCAGGGCGTCAAAATATCAGCTTCAATCGACAAAATCGATGTGATGAAGAGACTGGTAGCTTTTTTTTCTGTTGAACCTTTCTCCCGTTGTCGCTTCATTCGTCTTTCTTTCAAGCTTCGCTGTAGCGGACGATTGAACGAGCGCTTGACTTTGATAGTTTCGTCTTTCATGAAATCAACACATCAGCGATCACCGGTTTACAATATCACAACCAAAAAACTAATTCTATCAAATTATCACAGGCGAGAACCTGCGACCGCTCTGCTCGGCTGACATCACAGCAGTCTATTGTTAGTTGGATTAATCCATCCAACGGATCTAATGTGGGTGGCCCTTAAGACTCCTAAGTTTTGCACATTATTATAAAGATTCTGACGGGCTACACAACCGTGTGGCACCGTTGTCAATTTAAACCACACAATTTCTTTGAGTGCAACATTTTATTTTATCTCATTTATCCCAGTTATCCACACTCGATGTAACGCACACACTGACACGCACACTACTTTGCTACCACTCTGCTACGAATCTAAAACTGAATAAAGATCATTCCATAGTTGTCACCCTTGTGAACCGCACGCGTTTCTTTTCTCCACTGTCCGAGCCAGCTACTCTGCATCAGGTTATGGGCAACACGGCGGAAGAGTGGTGACGCCATTTGTAAAAACGAAAAGTTTTCGCTAGTTCGCGGTATATTCGTCCTGAAATCGAAGTTTTCGCGTGTTTTCGGTCGATTTTTCGCGTGTGCGATGGAAGGAAATCGATTCTCCGTGCAAAAGTTGGGGAATACCAACTACCCGACGTGGCGCTTCAAAGTGGAGCTGCTGCTCGTTCGAGAGGAGCTCTGGCGCTACGTGGATCCGGGTGTGAAGCCTGAAGGGGAAGCCGACGCGACGTGGAACGCGGGCGACGCCAGAGCGAGGGCTACGATCGGCCTACTAATTGAAGACAACCAGCACGGGCTGATCCGCGCGTCACGAACGGCCAAAGACGCCTGGACGGCGCTGCAAAACCACCACCAAAAGACGAGCCTGACGTCAAAAGTGTCGCTGCTAAAGCGAATTTGCGACAAGCGCTTTACCGACGGCGACGACATGGCGGAGCATCTATTCAAGATGGAGGATTTGTTTTCGCGTTTGGCAAACGCCGGACAGGAGCTCGCGGAGAATCTCACTGTCGCGATGATTTTGAGAAGTCTCCCCTCCTCGTACGACACCCTCACAACCGCCCTCGAAAGCCGGTCGGATGACGACCTCACGCTGGAGCTAGTAAAAAGGAAGCTCCTGGACGAGGCAGCAAAGCGACAAGGTGCTGGATTGAGCTCGGCGCTGCGGGTCGGGCATGACAGCAAGAAGAAGAAGAAGCCAATTGAATGCCACTATTGCCGAAAGCTGGGGCACAAACAAAAGGAGTGCCGCAAGTTCGCTCGTGATTCGGAAAAGGAAACTCAGCAAGGAAGAACCACCAGCAAGAAGGAGACAGTTTCGTTCGCGCTTGCTGCAGGAGGAGCTTCACCATCCGATGAAGCTGTCAAACCGTGGGTCGTCGATTCTGGTGCGACACGGCACACCGTAGCGGATCGGAAGTTTTTCCGGGAATTGCACGAAAGTGAAGTAAAGTTTGTCAACCTGGCGGACGGTAAACAAGCGGAGGTGCGAGGTAAAGGCTGCTGCGTCGTCGAGTGCGCCGACGAGCATGGGCATCGTCGTGAAATGGACATCAGCTTTGCGCTCTACGCCCCCACCCTCTCGATGAACCTGCTTTCCGTCCCGGCTCTCGTTCAAAAGCAAGCTACAGTCGTCTTCGACGCGACCGGTTGTCGGATTCTTCGTGGAGACGCCACCATCGCTGTGGCGCGTTTGAAGCAGGGGCTCTACTAAATTAAGCAACCGGAAGACGTCGTGATGGTGGCAAGCGGTCATAACAAAGACTGCCAGCACGTTTGGCATCGCCGGTTCGGCCACCGGGATCCGAAAGCAATCGACCATTTGGTGAAGGACGAACTAGTGGACGGTCTGACGCTCCGCCGGTGCAGCATCGACGAAAAGTGTGAATGCTGTTTGCAAGGCAAGACGCCACGCACCCCTTTTCCGAGTGAGTCTAATTCCAGATCGAAAGCACCAATGGACCTGGTGCACACGGACGTCTGCGGCCCGGTTGAGGTGCCATCGGTCGGCGGTTACAGGTACTTCATGACCGTGATCGACGACCGCAGCCGATTTTGCATCCTCTACCTACTGAAAGAGAAGTCCGAGGTCGCCACAAAAATCGAGGAGTACGTCGCCTACGCCAAGACACTTTTTGGCCAAAAGCCGAAGGTTATCCGCTCTGATCAGGGCGGCGAGTATAGCAGCAAGCGGCTACGTGCGTTCTACAAGCGAGAGGGAATATCGGCTCAGTACACCGCCGGTTATAGCCCCCAGCAAAACGGTGTCGCGGAGCGGAAAAACCGCTCGCTCATCGAAATGGTACGGTGCATGCTTTTCGATGCACAGTTGGAGCAACGCTACTGGGCAGAAGCGCTGACCACAGCAGTCTACCTACAAAACGTTCTGCCAACGAAGCCCCTCGACGTCACACCATTCGAGCTTTGGACCGGTGCGAAACCGAAGGTCGATCACCTCAAGATTTTCGGCTGCAGTGCATGGGTCCACATTCCAAAGGTGAAAAGGAAGAAACTGGACGCCACAGCACAAAAGTTAACATTCGTGGGCTACTCCTCGGAGCATAAGGCTTATCGCTTCCTGGACAGAACCACGCGGAAAATCTACATTAGCTGGGATGCCAAGTTCGTTGAAGACGACATGAAGAAGGATCCAACGGACGTTTTGACGGACGCTTCCACCAAAGGTAAGAAAGGCGATGAAGTTCTCTTTGATATAGGTCGTCTGCAGAACCGTCCAGTCGAACCTGAAGCTCAACCCGAAATTGAACCTGAAGCTCAACCCGAAATCGAACCCGAGGCGCGTCGGGAAGCGGAGCCTGAAGCGGAAGATCCTGAATGCTACGATACAGCGGATGAATCGAATCAATCGGACGGTGAATTCGAGGGATTCAGTGACATGGAGTTGCCACACCTCGGAGAACCGAGGCGATCCACACGTCCAACGAAGGGCGTCCCGCCTCAACGATTCGGCGACGTCACCGGCGTAACGAAACATATCAGCGATGAACCGCAAAGCTACTCCGACGCGGTCGATGACCCTGAGGCGGCGATCTGGCAGGCCGCGATGCAGGAGGAGATCGCAGCTCTCCAGGAAACCGGCACTTGGGAACTCGTCCCCCTACCCCCTGGGCGCAAACCGGTAGGCTGCAAGTGGACGTATAAGAAGAAGGAAGATGAAACCGGGCAGGTAGTGCGGCACAAGGCGAGACTGGTCACGCAGGGATTCTCCCAGAAGTTCGGCCAGGATTACGACGAGGTGTTCGCCCCGGTCGTCCGTCAAACGACCCTTCGGACCATCCTCGTACTGGCCAGCCAGCAGCAAAAGCTAGTCAAGCACCTGGATATCCGAAGGGCTTACCTGTACGCCGATCTGGAAGAGGAGGTGTATATGAAGCAACCACCTGGCTTCGACCGAAACGATGGTATGGTATGTCGCCTCAAACGCTGCATTTATGGGCTCAAGCAATCCGCCCGAGCCTGGAACAGGATGATCGACGGAGTGTTGAAGTCCATGGGTTTCAAGCCAGCGAATAGCGACGCGTGCCTGTACATCCGAAATCGCAACGGGGAGCAGAGCTACATCCTAGTGTACGTCGACGATTTGCTCGTCGTCTGCAACTCCGAGGCCGAGTTTGAAGAAATTCGTCGGCAGCTACAAGACAAGTTCAAGCTTTCCTGTCTCGGCGAGCTTAAGCAGTTCCTGGGATTACGCGTCGAAAAGGTTGGTGACCACTACACTCTCGACCAAGCCAGCTACATCGAGAAGATGGCACGCCGATTCGGACACGACGACGCGAAGCCATCTAAGGTACCAATCGATCCCGCGTACCTCAAGCAAAAGGAGGAGACCGACCTGCCTACAAACGCTTCGTTCCGCAGTTTGGTAGGAAGTTTGCTCTACGTCGCGGTGAACACACGGCCGGATATCTGCGTGGCCGTCTCCCTGCTTGGAAGAAAAGTCACCCACCCGACCAACCGAGATTGGACCGAAGCGAAGAGGGTTCTCCGCTACCTCAAGGCCACGAAGAACCATCGTTTGCACCTGGGTTCCGGATCCGGCGAAACGGAATGCTTTGTCGACGCCGATTGGGCCGGCGACGAAAGTGATAGGAAATCACATTCCGGGTTCCTCCTGAAGTTCGGCGGTGGTCTCGTCGACTGGGGCACTCGAAAGCAGTCGTGTGTCGCCCTGTCCTCGACGGAGGCAGAATTCGTCGCGCTGGCGGATGGTTGCCAGCAGCTCATGTGGTACCGGAAGTTGCTCAACGACATCAAGCAAGCACCACCCAATCCGATCATCGTTTGGGAAGACAATCAATCGTGCATAAAGATCGTGGAATCGGACCGTCTTGAACGGCGTTCTAAGCACATTGACACCAAGTATGCCTACACCAAGGACCTCCAACAGCAGAGAATCATCGAACTCCGCTACATGCCAACCGAGCGCATGGAGGCGGACCTCATGACGAAGCCGTTGGACCGAATCAAGCTGGAGAGGCACCGATCTGCCATCGGCGTTAAGGAGCCATCGGAGACATCCAACTAACAACGTTGAGGAGGAGTGACGGGCTACACAACCGTGTGGCACCGTTGTCAATTTAAACCACACAATTTCTTTGAGTGCAACATTTTATTTTATCTCATTTATCCTAGAGTCGGTGTATAATGAGTCACGCCAAGAGAAAAACAGTTGAACTCGCATCACGGTTTTCGAAAGATTCCAATTCTTTTCACTTGGCAACAGAGGACTTCTACAACAACTTCAACTGACTTCTAGCGAGAGAAACAATACTGCGGCTGTAGTAAATCATTATATCAGTGATTTTGTCAAATTATCTTAACAAAAAATAGTAGAAATTCTCATTACTAATCATTACCGAGCGTATCCCATGACAATTTAAAGCTCACTGCGTATTTATGCTCATTTCTTCGATTATATTTTATATTTTATTGCAATACCTTTCGTGAACCTTTCATAGCATCGTAATGTTTATTTACTTTGCACGATAGGTATCCGCTTTGACAGTTCAATAGGTAGACTTGGCTTCACTCTTGGCGTGACTCATTATACACCGACTCTAATTTATCCCAGTTATCCACACTCGATGTAACGCACACACTGACACGCACACTACTTTGCTACCACTCTGCTACGAATCTAAAACTGAATAAAGATCATTCCATAGTTGTCACCCTTGTGAACCGCACGCGTTTCTTTTCTCCACTGTCCGAGCCAGCTACTCTGCATCAGATTCATGATGGGAACGCAAGCTCTGCCTATCAGGCTGTTTTTTTTAACGTGTGTGAAATGATTGATCACATGTTAATCACTGTAAATTCCATCCCGAATACTAACCGTTTTCTAGGGGCTAAAGAACAGCCTGCTTGCAGCCTCTATGATTTTTCCATTTGTTTAATCCGTGCAGAAAAGTTTCTCTTGATCAGTTCTAGTTTCACAACCAGCCTTGTTGCCAGTATGTAATGTACCGATCTTATATTGAAATTGTCTATATTTGCCCATTTCAGGCATAACATTTGATAACGGCACAAAAGCATTTATAAACAAACTTTCTAAGGCCCTTTCACGCGAACCAAAGTACACGAACCCACGCAAACCAATACCATTTTCGGAAAGGTGATAGTTGTCCCTATTCGATGATGTTGGTTTGCGTGGGCGTAGTTTGGTTCGCGTTTAAAGCGCCTTAGAAAGTTTGTTTACAAATGCTTTTGTGCCGTTATCAAATGTTATTCTTTATCATTTTAGCACTAGCATTTCCAATAAAAACATACTTTTTGGAACTGTATAACAAACTTTGACATATTATTCTAGGTTTAGCTTGAATTGATAACTAATAGCGAATTTGTTTATTATTCAGTTCCAACCTGGATCGGGTATCAAGATCGGCTGTGCTTGTTTTCTAACAAACGTCAAACGTTTTAAACCTACCTCAGGTTCAGGTTCGCACTGACAAAAAGTTCGGTTTCACACTGGGTTGGAACTGGTTCACTGCTTCGTAGTAGTGTGCGAAGGAATCTTCTCTGTTTTGTTATCTATGTCCTTGGAGTGTTGGTGTGCCAAAGGAGTGATTCGAACTTTAAACGGGTGATCGGACCTGTCAAACGAGGTTAGACGCAATCCAAGGCAATATAAACTGTACGTGGGTTCGTATTCTTGCTCATGATACGACGCGATCGTGTGAGTAGATGACGGTAGTGTTTAACGTATTTTAAATATGGCGTCTTGGCACGAATTTTAATATAAGATTTTGCCCCGCTGGGGTTAACCTCAATCCGGTGACAGTTCAGTGGTATTGTTTACGTGGACCTAGTCCATTTTTCTTGGGTAGATTTTCTCGATAATTGTTTAGACTGCAATGAGATGGAAACCACACTTTTGCAATGTCCGCGAGCAACATCGTTTACCCGCGTACCACTGAACTGTCAAAAAGGTTCAGCCGATTAACAGAGTTCATTTGTGACGTTACGCTGCAAAACCTAATAGCGATTCGACCTTTTGTGATTTAGCCTTCAGTTCTAGACTAACATTTGAAAGGGGCGGAAGAGCCAAAATGTAAACAAACCATATTTTGCCACATATAGAGAGAATAGTTCACAAACTACTCGATAAACACGAAAAAGTAGAAGAAAATATCACTTCAAATCATCAAAAATGTTTCTTCTTACATGGCGTATTTCCAACTTTCAACTCTATGATGAATCTGGTTGTTACGTCTTGCACCAGAACTACGAATTATATCGTTTTAATATGCCAAATGTTTTGATTCTGTAGTATCTAGTCACGCCCGATTCATTTGAAATGCATCCGATGTATCACCAGTGTTGGCAGTTCAAAGGGTGGAAGATCTGGGGGGTAACAACATGTATAAAATTATCAGGGCCTATGATGTTTTCTTCTCAATTTCACAACAAAGAAAACTTTTTTTGAGTTTTTAGTTTTTCAAGAAAAAATGACAAGCGATCAACGAACCGACGCTATGTCAGAAGTGGAAAGCAATAATGATATAATCTTCTTTGTACTTTTTCATGACAAGCAGCCCGTGCGACACAACTCATTCGGGGCGGTAGAAGGAAACGAGCAAATTGTTGGCAAGCTGCTTCACGAAGTAAAGCCGAAGATGATACACGTGTGTTAATGGGAATTTTTTTGTTATGTCTTTTCCCGATTCATATCAAGCTATGTCCTCATCCGTGTATATTGCAACAAAGCAGGCAAGCAATATATCATTATCCTTCTACCACTCGGATCGAGCTTTGTTACAGAGCGAGTTTGTCATGGTAGTCGTAGCAACCGTTTTGTCTGTATCGTTGGTTGCTTTATGTGTTTGGATTCGCTGTCAAGCTTATAAAATCAACCAGAAAATGGAAAGTCGTGAAATAGGATTAATTTTTAGGTCAACAAAATTCAGAAGCGATTTTCTCGATATGGTCATTTTGGAATTACGCCCTTTTCATATGTTAGTCTAGAGTTCCTCTCCCGTTTGCTCTGTATCTTATGTCGTTTTCGTTTTTGCGGTGTAGCACTGGTGTAGTGTAAAAAGGAATAAGAGCGAGTCTTTGACAGCTCAACATCATTTGTTTGTAAACAAAAGTGCATCCTATATCTACACCCTGAAATATTTCGGTGTACGGCAGTGTAACACGCAAAAACGAAAACGACATTACACTGGAGTCGCTTTTTACGCGGTTTTTTTTTACGCGGATTTCGGAATTTACGCGGTTTTTTTTTACGCGGATTCCGGAATTGACGCGGTTTTTTTTTTTACGCGGATTTTGGTTTTTTTTTACGCGGATTTCAGAATTTACGCGGTACATCGCTTTTTACGCGGTTTTTTCTTACACGGTCTTTTTTTACTCGGTTTTTTTACGCGGATTTCGGAATTTACGCGGTTTTTTTTTACGCGGATTCCGGAATTTACGCGGGACGTATCACCCGCGTAAAAAGCGACTCCAGTGTACTTCCTGGTCTAGAGAATTCGAACTAAAAAACTACCATTTTGAAATAATCTTTAATATATTTAAAAAAAAAACGAACAAATAAATTGAGCAATATTCTTAACATCACCTTTTCATCATTTCAGCCGGACCCACGGATATGTCACGAATCGTTAATGGATCAAATCAAGCGTGGTGCAACGCTGAAACGCAATCGAACGATTAACGACCGAAGTGCACCGAAAATCCACTAAATCAGAGCACAACACCATCGACAGATCAAATCAAGCCAAATTCAACTTTTTCGAGAATAAAGAAAGAAGAAATCCTGTGTGCTCATCAAATCAGTGCCACAGATTTACGCTCGCAGATTGATATGTCCCTAGCAATCTGTTTCAGTTAACAGGCACTGTCTTTATAACAACACATTTTTCGTCCAACGGAACAAGAGAAATCAGCGGGATTTTAATTTCAATTTACAGTTATATTATTTGTTGATTTATTTTCGCTAGTCGAAGGAAAGAGTATCGTCGTAATAAAATTGAACGGGGATGGGTGAAGTCTTTAAAGAACTGATTGTAATCAAAATATTTTTATTAAAATCCAACAAAATAGTAACCATGAATAAATAAAAGTTGATTATACATATTAGAAGTGTTATCTAATAACTAACGTGTATTTAGTATTGGTTCAATCATTGCTGTATTAGTTAGATTGCTGAATATCACTACAGACGATTAGTAAAGAAGTGGCAGATTTAACAATAAGTGAGGTTACTGCACTTGGAAGCGATTATACCGCAACGAGTAATATTTGAAAAGCTTTCATTCAAGTTAAGTACGTATTTGAAAAGCACGCTTTCGTTTTATTCTTCATTGTGTCTTCAAACGAGCACAAATTTTACAGTAACAATATATACTCACGAAATTTATACCAAAGGAACGATTTTTCATTTACATTTCAAAACTTTTAAACAAATATCAAGTTTTAACCTACATATACAGAACTGAATACTGTGTAAAAAAGTATACAATAGAAACAAAATATCATTTTCTTCTAAAAAAATGAAAACTTAAAGCACTGACATTGAAGTCTCCTTTAGGAGCAATTCAAAATTCCATGAATAATAAAGCAACAACTATATCAATTATCAACAGTTGTACTGAAAAAAAGCTTGTGTACTCTACATATTAATGAATAAACCATACTTTATTGGAAGCTAACTATATTGGACATCGACTAATAGGAAAATCAAGAGGAAATACAGTAAATGTCGTCCATTAACATTTTAGAGATTGACAAATGTTTGCGTTGATGATAATATTAAGCTCAATGGAAGTGAGGGAGATGTCTACAAACAATTCCTGGCTTTAAGTATTGAAGTAAAGAAGGAATATAAAGGCTGATTTTAGTAACATCCTAGGATCCAAGCATAAGGGTATTGATAAAAGCATATCCTTAGTTCACAAACACACGCGTCATCGCAAGAGCAACAGATTTATCGAAACGTTACTACTAACGTATCGGTCTTCCACCAAAGATGAAACAGCATCAAACGTGAATGGATACAACATCATCTAGGTTATTATTCCTAGCAGAATATGTAAATTGCGTTTCCTTCGCGGTACCAGTTAACGAATCGGAAGAGGCTAAATTGTAGTTTTGTTTTTTTTTTGCGACCAGAGTAATATTTTTCTGTACCGATTATTTATTTATAGATTGATATTTATTTGTCAGATATAGACAGCATTTTGGAGTGTTTCCGTTTGGATTTGAATCTCGAATAGCCGCCTGGAATTAAATTTTCTTCGCTTTTTACTTTGTAATTTACTACGCCAATCTTGTATATATACGTGTAATATTTTTGAAAATCGATTAGTTCGTAGGTTAAATTATTCGTAACACTGAGAAGTTATCGTTAACATCACTTCGAATCAATCGATCGGTAAATATTTATGTCCACAAAAGCAAAGCAAACACAAATTGTAAACAACAAAAAGAAACAATAATTACTGATAGGTAAGCCGAAACAAACTAGTTACAGTCCGTATGAAACAACAAAAGTAGCACGATGACAGCAAATATAACGGGAATCATATATTTTTATACGAGTCAAGCATTAGAATCATGAGTTTTCGAATAATAAAGACAAAAAAATGAAATGTACCGGATAACTGTAAAATTATGTAATGTTTAATTTCAATCTCTACATTATAATAACGTCATGAACATATATCGCTGTAATCCACAAAATATGGAATAAAAACGAGTAACTGTAAGGCAAAGGTGTTGTTTTATGCATCCGAAAAATTATTGTTTTTACTCTGACATTACTCCAAATGCCACTACCCCGGACGACAATAACCTAGAATGGTACACTAGCCACTCCTGTAATTATTACCCAGAATCCATTTCGAAAAGTTGTTGATTAGGAGTTAGGTATGATACAATATATATTCAGTGGTGGGCTCATTTTCGTTAAATCGTTAATTATCATTCAACGGCTTTAATTTTATGAGTTGGGAGGAAAATGCTATACTAATATCAACAACGAGGGGGGAAATACAAGTAACACGTCAAAAACTCGACGATTTTCGGATTTTTTTTTGTGAGCAAATGAAACAACGCAAACGTTTTTAGCATTAAATTGCTTAAATCTTCCTCTACATTTGAGATTTTTTTCATTGGTGTGTGACTTCTGTGGCTCCTTGCGGTCACATCGGAAGGAGGTCGTCTCCGGTGGGGATTGGTAATTGGCGGACGTTCGAGAGACCTGAAAAATGGACAAAACTTACTTTTATCAATTAGACCTTATTCAGAAAAGATTTTTGTTCTATGTGAACATCTAAAACCCAAAAAAAAAACAATTTAAAAATTTAGAAAAAAATATTTGAAATTTCACTGTTTTTTTTCCACTTTAGGCAGACCTGAAAATTATTTATTGATGACGATCAGTATCAGGGTATAGTTATTGACTCGAAGATCATGCCACTCAATTATTGACCCATGTGTAACCAAACCGAGCTAAACCGATGGTATTGTTCCACCTGATTCAACATGGGTTGCATCGGATCCCAAAACAAAATTATTGCATGTTATTTCTAAGAATACCGGTTCAATTATATCCAGTAGAATCTGTTCCCTATAGTGAATTGGTGCTGGTTCTGAAGCAATACTTTTTGTTTTTATTCATATGAAAGTTATATTTTGAAAATATTCAAAGGGAATAATTATACTGAAAATATTTGAATTGGTTGAATGGGCATTGAGACCAAGCGTAATTTTTGGAGTCTGGTACATTCAGTATAAAGACGTTTGGCATAACGGAAACTTAGCAGGTTAGAAAAGTTAATTTACAACCAAAGATTACTCCTATTCTTTGACTCGTAAACATATTTCGTGCTTCGAATATTTAATAAAGAAGCATGTATTCCCTTCTTTGATAAGGAAGATAATGTTCTTTTCTTAGAATATTTTTAACAAAGAAGGAAACTCCCTTCTTTGAATATTCATGCATTGTGCGATTCCTGAAATTCCATAGAAGTACAGTTTGATTTTTGAGGAAGAACGAGGAGCAATTAAATGAAGGATTTTTTTTTACTTTTTTTTGAGATTTTTAGCCGTAGGCTAGTTTATCTCGTGAATGAAAATGAAGGAATAGTCATACTCTTGGTTTAAAAAATATGTCGAATCACAGCGAGATTATGCCAATGTTCGTTATGCCAAGCGCCCATTATACCAAACGCACCAGACCATAATTTTTGGCCGGCGAGTATCACTATATTTTTGCAAACCAAACATAATTCTAGATAAAGCACAGCAGATTACAAGCTAAAATATTAGAATTAAGTAATTCAGGCCGAAGTTATGCGCATGAAAGCAAACTTTGATACTTTTTGATGAGAAAAACTCACATCCTGAAAATGTTCACGAACTAGGTCTGTAGATATGAATTTTGTCATGATATCAGTGGTTCACATAGAGTAAAAATCTATTTCCTTTATAGATGCGCCAGGTTTCAAGTCATTTGGATGAGAACTTTTTCAGTTATCTTTCCCGCCAATTTGGAAAACACCGTTTCGAGAAAAACGCGTTTAAAGTTTTGGGTTGTGTAAAAAAATGATTTCTGGAACTTACGGTTAATCGGCGATACCGGGGCCATAGATCACTCCTTCCTCGTGCTCGTAGCATTTTTTAATATTTTTTAAAGTAAAATATAAAAAATCGATAAAAAAATTTTTTACTTGTATTTCCTCCCTTAAGTGCGATAATTTATTAGCTAGAGAAAGTTCTGAAGAGGATAGATCGATAAGTTCTGTTAGAGTACGGCGTCCGCTCCTCTGACTAAAAAACTTATGTAGGACAGTGAATCTGAGTTCCTACGCACTAAATGAGCATTTTTCTAAGGTTTATGGAGCATTTTATCGTTTTAATATTACAAAAACCATTTTCCATTTCGATCTGATTTCCGTCCTACTAAGCACAACACGTGCTTTGTCTCACTTTTTTTAAAGGATTTGTGCAAAAAAAATTAACAAGGTTGAATTCTGGATCATAACTTCGAATGTGTATCATTCATTTTGTTAAAAAGTTACAAATTGTTGGTAAGCCAAGCTATCGTTTGGTGGGGTTTTGAGCAATAGCAAGAAGACACTTATTTTCCGATCGAGCGCAGCAGCAGAAGCAGAATTTGTAGAGATAAAGAGAAGACAATAAATAGTAGTTCTAGTGTAGGATTCTATAACATTCCCCAGAAAAGTATGCCATTGTTTAGATTGACTATTTTTGTTTATTATAGTCACTCCTGGAATCTTCTTTCGCGTATATAAAAAGAAGAGAAAAAACTTTCTTAATGGATCAAGGAGATTTCCCTTCTTTTAAAATATAAGAAAATGAAATAATTAATTCTTTGGATAAACGATAAAGAAGGGAATATTCTCTTATTTTAATATGTAAGGAAAATATATAATCAATAGTTTTTCGCAAGGGATTCGGGGTAATGCCCATTCGGGATAATAACGTTAGAATAATGTTATAAATTTTTAATCGGTAGTTCAACGTTCATGCACCGATTTTTTAATCCATCACGAGAAATTCTTCAACTCAGATCGATCAATTCTTCGATAAGGTTTAACAGTTTCCGACTGGTTGAATTGGATTGCATAATATACCCTTTGACTTTTTAAATGATGTACGAAGTGCTTGAAAACTTGAAGGTTGTTGAAGGTTTCTAAAGAGCTAAAAAATGGTTTGGAATTGATAAATATAAGATCCATAAAAGGAAACGGAGTGTATCATCAATAGTAAGGAGTGATTCCAGGAGTGACTATAATAAACAAAAATAGTCAATCTAATACATGTCATACTTTTCTGGGGAATGGTTCATTCTGGGCAATGCTTTTCTGGGGAATGTTATAGAATCGTGAATGTATCGTGTGGTAATAATTAGTCATCGGCTGTCATCATTTATGAAAAGACTTTTTTATGTAAAATATCATTATTCATTTTTGCGTTCAGAATCACAAATGCTTAACTCCTGTCGCCTGTCAAATAATATATGAATTTCTTTCACTTACGGCACTAGATTCTGAACATTATATTTTATTGCTACATAAATTTTCAAATTGTACCTATACCTAATAAAACTGTAACTCTACTGTGGCCCGAGTATATCTTGTCGTTACGTCTCTAAAAGTTTGGATGGTTCACTTGTTTGCTGCAGATAACAATTTGGAGAACATGTTTTAGCGCAATCTTCAACAGACTTCAAAAATACAACATGCGAAAGTTTAATGGTTTAGTAAATTTTATAAAACTAGGACGGATGGTGTTATTCGAGTTTGTACATATTAATCCTACGGACGGAATATCGATTAATACTTAACAATTACTACATCGTAAACTATCTACACGATTATTTTGAAAACTAATGCTAGTGCTAGTAAAACCACATTCAATGCGTTGAACTTTAAAGAACTCGCACCTGCATGGCAATCGGTGATACGGCGAGCCCGCAAGAAGTCTGCACCAAGATAGGCATCAAACCAACGTTTATCACCGGGTATAAGACGCAGCTCTCTCGTGGAATCCGAAAAGATCAGATCATGATATGGGGGATTTGAGTAGAACAAGCTGAAGCTGAAAATATAAAGCAAGAACATTAGATGTTGAGTGGATATGGCTATTAGGGTGTCAATGAAAATGTTCATCTTGAATTTCCAAAACCGACCAGATACAAAATGTTTATTACCTCGAAACAAGACCCTGTGCAAAATGCGGGCTCAATCGGACATGATTTAGGGGTGGCGCCAAATCATCAATTTGAGTTTTTTAATACCGAAAAATCACCTTATAAATGTACAAATATTGTTGGTTGCAGTACGTAAATATTGCTTATCCTAGCATTAAATGAATAATACAAAACATGTACGTTTTTTGCTTTTTTTTTACCACCCTATGGAAGTATTTCAAAACATACTCTAGTGATGGATGTACATAACGTATCAATGATACTTCTACTTACTTATGTATCCTACACCCTAGTGGTGCATAGGGGCAATGTTGCTCTTATGGAGTGTCAATATTTCATTTCCTGTAGTATTATTAGATACTATCAGGAGGAAACTTATGATTTTTCCGTATATTTTGAAGTATTAAATATCAAAAGGAGCGCCCTAATGAAAATTAAGGGATCCGCCCTAAAGAAATATCGCGAACCAAATACTAGTGATGGTTTCAAATTATATATTAATGTAAGAACAGCATGTGATCTAAAAAAGGGTATAGACGGATTTTTTTTGAAGTTTCGCTTTCGTTTCATTTTCAAGTACTGAGTCATACCAACCGGTCAGAGCTCGGGTTTTTTTTTTCAGTTACCATGGGGACGTAATTTGTGATTAAATCCGGACTCTTTCACATTAGCTCATTATTTATGAAGGGCTTTTATATTTGAATTGACTTTCCTCATTAATCTAAGGATGGCCAATTTTCAATCATTAACGAACCGAAAAATAAAATATTTGAAATTGGTTTTATCATGTCGATATAAGCATTAACTTCTCCAGAGGATCATCACCCACCGTTTTACACACATTGGTAGAAAAAGAAATCACATCGAACAAAAACTAATCGATTAGTTGTTAATCGAGTGATTAAAAATGGGACATCACTAATTTTGGTGTGCTTGTTTTGATTAGAAATACTCAGAGGGAGAGATAAGCGGAAGGAATGTTTTGAGCCAAATGAACTGTCAAAATCTGAGCCAATCGAACATTCCCATTATATTTTTTCCGAGGATTTCTTATTCTAACTAGATTAATTTAAAGAGTATTGCAATCGAACAGAAATTCAATCACCTTTATGTTTCGTGTGCTTTTCAAATTCAACTAGATTTTGAATAAAAAACAATTAGAATATTGTTGATTAATTGTTCTTAGTTGGTTAACTAATAGCACCAAGAAATGTGCGAAATATTCCCATGCACTCAATTACTATTTTGCACGTAAATCGAATCAAAAGTAAACGTCATGTGAAATGCTAGCTTCTAGCTTTTATTTTATTGATGAGCCATCGTTTGAGGTTTGGGAAGAGATAATAGCAATCGGTGGAAACTAACGATTTTAAATTGGCTCACTACTTGATTAGCCTATTGGTCCCAAGCAAATCGATTAACGTACCCCATTCTAGTCGAAATTCTAGTACTACACTATTTTTGTTTTGATTCGCTTTGAAAGTTTGTCAGATAAATGAGGGGTTCGTAGATTTTCCTATGTTTCGAGGGGTGCATCGAGTAGCTCGGGACTTTCTAGTCTTAGAGTTACCTCTATGATAATAGTCTAAGGGAGCCAAACCAAGCGAATACGGTGGATGCGGAAGCAATTGGAGCCATAAGTCATTGATTTTAGCCATGATTGCGATGCTCTTGTGCACCGGCGCATTGTCTTGCAAAAAAAAATCGCTTCATGTGAGGCCGTTTTGCAGCGATTTCGGCCTTCAATTGCTCCAATAATGCAAAGTAATACCAACCAGTGGATACTAACGATTTTAAATTGGCTCACTACTTGACTAGCCTATTGGTCCCAAGCAAATCGATTAACGTATCCTATTCTAGTAAGAATTCTAGTACTACACAATGTTTGTTTTGATACGCTAAGAAAGTTTGTCCGATAAAATGAGGGGTTCATGGATTTTTCTATGTTTCGAGGGGTGCATCGATTAGCTTGGGACCGAAGAGAGTACCAGAGCTGAGCCAAAAATTTGAGCACGTTTCTTCGGGACCTACTAGTCTTAGAGTTACCTCTATGGTAATACTCGCTGTTGATGGTTTTTCCTTTTTCGAGGTAGTCCACGAAGAGTATGCCATGACAATCCCAGAAAACCGACGCATCGACCCATCGAGCCTCCCTCGGCCGCTTCGGAGCACTCTTGCCGGCTTCAGTCCATTGCCGGGCACTCATTCTGTTCTCTGGGGTGTAGTAGTGGATCCAGGTTTCATCAACAGTTACCATCGACGCCAAAAGTCCGTCCGATTCCGCATCAGCAAGTCCAAACACTCTTTCGAAATGCTCTCGCGTTCGTGTTTTTTGACAGGAGTGAGCTTGCGCGGCACCCAGCGGCAGGATAACTTTTTCATATGCAGAATCTCGCCCAAAATATGGCGTGTGCGCTCAGTACTCATCTTTGCGGTATCTGCTAACTCGCGCACTTTCACTTTTCGGTCAGCCAACACCATTTCATGTATTTTTTTTACATTGTCCTCTGTAACCGCAGGGCCTCCCGCTGCAAACTTGATCGGTAGTGGAGTTGCGGCCACCACGAAACTCTCAAAACCAATATTTGACGGTGTAATCTGACGTTTTGCCTCTCAAAAGATAATGTTTTATGAGAGAACGAAAATCCTTTTTATCCATACTCAACATGATGCCAAACACGTCAACAACAATCAGCTGTCAAAACAAAACTAAAGACAGTCCCCCCTATTCTGCGAGTCACGTGACTCTCTCTCACCGGTGAGGTGACAATACCCAACAAACATTGAATGTTTAATAAGAGCTTACTCAGGCAAAAATAAGCTTCTTAAGCTAAAAAATTGCTATTTCAGCTGTTAATCAACTCAAATTGTTTGTTGGGTAGTCACCTCGTGTGAGGTGACTCTCCATTTGATTTACATGGAGAGTCACCTCACACGAGGTGACAATTGTCACCTCACCGGTGACAGAGAGTCACGTGACTCGCAGAATAAGGGGGAGTATCGTATTGAAATTTGACATGCCTTCCTATATATATATTTATAAATATGAACGGACTTAGAAGGCACCATAACCTTTTTTGCAGTAGCAGCGCATTCTGGAGGTTCCTTTTCACCCCACCTAGTATTGCTATCAATTTGTAAGTTACAAGAATATGTTGTGAAGTATGTCCCGAGGAAAGTCCAGCATGAAAATGTCAATCGAAAATTTGATAACAAATTTTGTTTTCATTACATTTTATTAGAAAATCTACCGACTTCGAAGGGAATTTCCGTTGATGCATTTGTGGCATCACGTGTCACGTAAAATTGACAGGAAAGGTAAAAGAGTGATTCTATGTGAATTTTCACGTAACAACTTTCGCTTTCGTTAATAACTTGAGCACATAACCGTTTCTTGTTGTGTTTGTCGTATTAGATGCTAGATAAAAGCTTCTTTTAGCGATCTGTGCGCTGAAAATACCTGGGAATGTTTTTTGATGAACTAGCCTACGGCTAAAAATCACGGTAATAAAGGAAGAAAAAACATGGGAATGTCTTTACATGGCCGTGGGAATACAAAGAGAAAATCGACGAAGAGAATCTGTCAAATTTCCTTACGACCTAATGAAAAGTTCAGATTGATTTGTCATTGTCATTGACAGACTTTCGCGCGATATTGACAAAATTGTTCTTCACATAGTCACTGAGACTTCGATCTTGTTCTCCGTGCTGAGCACCAAAGCTCCCGATGCCAGGGAGGCAGCTCCCACACCTGGACCCTACCTATCGACCAGTCAGAGTCAAGAGGTCTAAAAAACACCCAAAAAAGAAAGCAGAAGCTATCTGACTGATGAAGCTTGCGTATTAATAAGTAAATAAGGGTAGATTAGAAAAAAAAAAATCTACATGGTAATGTTTAGATAAAAAAAATTATGAAATTATCTTTCAATCCTATATTTTCGTCAATTTTAGAATTATTGATAAAATAAGTGTTATTCAATCTATAACTTGCCAAATGTGAAACTAAGTAATACAAGTATGTAATTTGGGTAATTTGCGTTTTATAGCCTCTCAACTGAATCAGGAATGCTGAGCGAATGCGTCGATAGAAAATTGTAGAACGTAAGTGGCTGCCAATAATAATGATAACTTACCTAAATTCATCAGCATCCCTTCGGCCGTAAAATTGCTGAGCGTAGGTTAAAAGATTGATGAAGGCATTCAGTTGAGTAGCGTTATAGTTGTGACCACCTCTGGTCACGATAGCGTTTGCTTTTACTTTTCCCAAATTACACTTTCTATACTCGTTCACCTCTGCACGGGTACCGTCAGGGCAGAGCAGCTCAAAGTCATCTGGAAGCGTATTTCTGGCCCACCACTCGCGTTTCTTTCCTCCGGTGTTTTCAACGACAGTTGTATGCCGCACAAACGCTACGTGGCCTCCTCCTTCCACCAGACAACGGAAGGCACCGGTATTACCGTAATAATCTTCGGAAGCATCTCGTCGACAGTAACGGAAACTACTTCCATGACACAAGTCACACAAGTTATCATAAGGCACTCCTGTATTGTATTCATTACTTATTGCTCCCGGAACGCATGATTTGGTGAAATACTCGGCTGCTGCACGAATACTGTCACAGCCGTATGGACGAATCCATCCGTTCGAAATCAGGTATGCCATTGGGTATATCCACCCGGCGGCAGTATTGATTCCCGAGTGACATGTGTACTTGTTCTTCAAGTACGTCAGTTCAGTATCGGGATCTTCTTCCTTTGCAACGGCTACGACGTAGTATTCGGGTTGCCCGAGATCGTACACTTCAGACATGAAGGGGAGCAAATCATACTTTAGACCACCGGTATAGACATCACTGGCATCCAGGACGACTACATCGGCTTGCCCTGAGTTTACATGACGCATGCAGTCTATATGAGAATGAGCCTTAAAGCACAACATTTCCGGTTTTATGAGCTGTGCTTTCAACGCAGTCTGGAATCGAAGATATTGTTTATTGCCACTGCTATGATTCAAATGTAAAAAAAAATACTTACTCTCATCTTTATACATTTTTCCATCTCTGGTTCAGAAGTTACACACAAAGTCATTCGACTGACGGGACACGATCGGACACCGTAGATGTAATCTAAGCCACTTCCTAAATAATATTGGAAATTTTGATTGTTTTCCTCGATAGGCGCAAGATAGCGAGCCGTATCTTGGAACATAAGATTAAGCTGTTTGCCATATCGTCTAGACTCGAACAAGTTAAATTTTTCGTAAAATTGTGTTTCATTTTGATCACTAAAGTTGCGATCATCGTTGTAAACACCATAACTGTAACGTTCTGTTGTGGTTGTTGTGAAGCGATTGAAGCGATCATCGGAACGTCCGCTATCATATCGGTTGTTGGAGTTGAAACGATCATTTTGATTGCGCTGGCGATCATCCGCTGAGTTCAGAGTGCTATTCGAACGTTTCGACTTCGTTGAATACAAATTAACTGCTTGAGTGAAAAATTTCTTGTACCGACGTCGTTCTGCAGTTGTCCTAGCAGAAGACACAACTAAAGCATGGGATTGAGCCATTCCCCAATGACATTGCCTATATTCGGATACCGGTTGCCTCGTTCCATCCTTACAGAGCAGCTCAAATTGGTCGGCGGTGACACCATGAATTAAATCACTTTCTACCATCTCATTTACGGTGGTATGTTTTAGGAAAGCAATATCTCCCGCTTCCAGCAAGCAACGGAAAGCTCCCTCAAAGCCTGCGTAAGGGTCAGATGGTGTACACTTTCCGCCCGGAACCTTTCCTGTACAAAGCGAACACAATCTAAAAAGAGGATCGTTAATTTTACGTTTTGAGTTTGCATACACATTACCTTACTTGTCCGAATTGTCTCCAATTGGATTGTACTTGTCTACTAAAGCGTTAACAGCGCAAGACGGGCCAAAATAGTCAGTAGCCGTTTTAACATGATTGTTACAATCTGTTATGTCCATACCCCCCTCACGTTGCAACTAGAATAGACCATTTTTGCTGAAAAATATCTTTAGTGAAAGCAATCTTATGAACTTACCGTATAAATGGGAACAATCCAGCCTGCGTAACTTCCAACCCAGGCGAAGCAAGCTTTCTTTCCCTTTAGGTGTCTCAAGTTAGTAACATCTCTCAGACTGTCTTTTTTAATAACTGCGACTGCATGATATTGCGTAAATCCTCCGTCATACCCTTCTTGCATAATGGGAACCAGCGAATGGTGTCGACCGGCAGTATAGACTTCTCCGGCATCTAGCATCATTGCATGTGCTTTGCCCTCATCTATAAGTCGCATACATTCGTCCTGGTCAAAACCAAAGTAACAAGATACATTTAGGAAGTAATTGTCAAACAGTGCCTGGTCTCGCTCTAGTGCAACTGTGAAGTTACGACACTTGTACATCTCTACCTCACTTGAGGCGCACCATACCATCTCCGTTCCTAGCTCCACATTATCAAAATTGTGCTGACCTGAAAGAAATATGTAATGATACATTTTATCAGCGTAATGCTAATTGCAAACCACCTGAGGGGCGAGATGGACCTGGACCAGTCATGGTCTTAACCTGTCTGCAAAGACAAATCCAAAGAAAAAAAAAGCCATGATGTGAATCATCATTTTGTTTATAAACAATGATGTATATACGTATAAGCTTGTAGTGGTAACATTGAATGTACTTTTCACTACCACCTTAGCACATAAAACCGTCTGACGCCCAACTGAGTATGTGATTCAAACAGGTGTCATTAACAAAAATAATTTAATCACTTCCAAAAATTATAAAAACATAATTTTTCCACATCATTCCAAAATAAACAATAATTAGCTAAATAATAGAGAATAATGCTACTAACTATAATGGTACCTATAGAGCCTTCAGCTATCCGTTTGGGAAACCGACTTAAACTTATCTATGCCAACCAGAAAATTACGAAAAATAGGGACTTACCGTAGATAAAACCGGCAAACGCTAACAGAAACGCGTAGAAAATAAGAGGCTGCATCATTGAAGGATGAATTTGCCAAATGTTCGGAAGAAATGCAGCAAATATATCGAATTTTTACTTTTGAAAACCAAACATTCTGCCAGGCACACGCCCAGTCCGCTGTCGAATCGAAAAATGGAGGATGACGTTTTGACGTAAACACATATATTTGAAATTATTATTTATAGCATTACTTTGATTATGGCACACCACAGGGATGCAGCGTAATATGCACGCTATTTCAAATCTCCCAAATTTGGGTAGAATCCACCCAGATCGGTCAAAACTAAAACTACGCTAATAAATGAATACCATAAACGAACTGTATGGGTAAACCAGGCCAGTGACAAGGCCTATACCAACAGCAGCGTTTGACAGTAGGCAGCATGTCCCGGGCTCAAATCATTTATTTTGCTGTGCTGGGCCCGCTGTCACCGTATAACATGTCCCGCATAAGCGCGAACCATAAATTGACCTTACCGATAATGGTTATAAATTGTTTATAATCCCTGCTAAACTTCAACTGAAATGGTTATGGAACTTTACATGAACGTTTAATGATAAAGTTTTAACCTTAAGTATTATAGTTTTTTGGAAGTGGACCTTACAAATAATGGGTTGTTAAGAACCTTTACAATTCAAAATTCTTGTTTTCTCCATACATTTTCGGAAAGAAAACTATACTAAAACCTTTTAACTTATGGTTTGAGAACATTAATGGTAATGGTTATGGTAACCAGTAAGGTCCATGAATGTTTTTGTAACATCGATCAACTTTAAGTGGAATATATCGCGAATTGGTTGCTTGTAAATTACTGATTACCAATTCACGATATATTTCACGTAAAGTTGAGCGATAATACAAAACCATTAATGGACCTTACTGACTACCATAACCATAACCATTAATGTTCTCAAACCATAAGTAAAAACGTTCTAATATAGTTCTCTTTCCGAAAATGTATGGAGAAAACAAGAATTTGGAATGGTAATGGTTTGTAAGGTCCTCTTCCAAAAAACCATAATACATAAGGTTAAAACTTTATCACACAAACGTTCATGTAAAGTTCCATAACCATTTCAGTTGAAGTTTAGCAGGGATTATAAACAATTTATAACCATTATCGGTAAGGTCATGTGATGGTTCGCGTTTATGCGGGGTTGCCTACGTGCCTTCCACTGGGCTGGGATAAACTATCCCACAAATGGTTTGAATGATACCCCGAACACGTCGTTAAGCTCTCTTTTATGGTTATTTTTATTAGGGTACCCAAACACGGGTAAACTATGTTGGGAGTGACAAGAATCCGATCAACTTTGTTCATTTGTCAACTTATCACTTCCAACATAGTTTACCCATTTTTGGGTAGTGTCGTGTCCGGGCACGCTTTCAATTTGCCAGTCGACAATCTCGGCCATGGTGACTGCTGATACGCTGGATCCTGTCCACACCGTCTCGGAGTGCAACTTGAATTCGATGTGAAAATTCAAAACCAACTGTTAGCCTTGAAAAAGGCTGTTTGTTGAACACGCTGGATCGTTGCGCGCACGCAGAGAATTTTTGATGTTTTAAAACAAAAAATAATATTGTTGTGCTCAACGATCGCCTTATTATTGTTTCAATGGGGTATTTTTGTTCAAACATCTTTAATTTTTTTAAAATAACAATATTATTTTTTATTCTCTTGCTCAAATTTCCAAAGCATGAAAATTGTTGATTTAACAAAACGCATGGTTTATTTCAAGGGCAACATAAAATTAATTCAGGTACCATGATTGTTGATTGAATTATATTTTTTGTTCAGTGTGGAGAAGCTAGAAACCGAACCCGTCCTTCGCCATTTTGTTCACGTGCCAGTAAAGTTTTGCGTATCAAAATGTGTTCCGGTTCTGATAATCCAATAATTATTGAAGAACTGGATGTAGAAAAGGTGTCGGTTGAAGAAATCGAGTTGATACATTTATTGAATAATTATGGAATGTCCGAACGAGTTATTGAAGCGTTTCTCGGTAGGTAGTATCGTTTTTTATTCAGTTACGGTATCCTAACATTATTATTGCATTTAATTGTTACACCATCGAAACATTGAAAATCATACAGAGGAAGGAAATTGAGGAACTCCTTCCTTCGCCGTTTCTTGCTGAGCGAACCAGATTCATTCATGAATTGGACTCTTGGAGGAAGGCACAGGTAAATTATCATCAAATCATTCTTGTATAGTGCAACTAACTAGTTATTCCCTTTGATTACAGGGGCTTTCAAAAGTCAGCGAACAACCCGTTACTTGCAATTCATCTGTGACCCGAGACAACAACGCGCGGCCCTCTGAAGAGACTCAAGTGTCTCGAGAAGCCTGTACTGCCACCTTCTTATTGAACGCGTCATCGAAAGGGCAAGCCATCCTAAGGAAGTACAGCAAAACCGCGTTCCTCTCCAGATCTGACAAAAAAAGTGTCACCCACATCGTTGTTGACGAGTTCAAAACCCGTTTCTCTAAGCTGTCATCGTCGGAACTTCTGGATAGAGCTTGTGAGCTGAAGCAATTATGACATAATATACGCATCAAAACAATTTCTCACTTATTTAAAAAATAAAACAAGAAAATACCACGAATTATAAATACAACCATATTCATTTATTGAGCTAAATAAATTTTTATTTAAACCAAGAAAATAAGCATTTTGGGTCCAAAAATTAGCTCTGTTCCTTTTAAACACCAGATATTGTTGTTTCTCAAAAAAACATTTTTGTTTTTAAAAAAATTATTGTTACGTGGTCGTGTCATCCCACTTTTGAATTCAACAATAAATATTGTTGAAACGAAAGCATGATTATTGTTGAACCAAAGATATTGCTTTATAAGCCGGGAGATAATACAACTTTTTTGTTGAAACTATACTGAATATTGCTATGTTCAAAAATATTTTCTCTGCGTGCGGTACTATTCGCGGTTACTGCTGCTGCTGGAAGGCCTCCTCTCGCTGATTCGATGCGTGACACTGCTCGCGGTTACTGCTGGAAGGCGCTCTCTCGCAACCGATGGTTCACCGCTCCGTTTCACGGCAACGGGTCGTGGTCTTGCTGCCGTTTGCTCTCTCTCTCTCTCTCTGTTCGATGCGCGACACTACTCGCGGTTATTGCTGCTGCTGGAAGGCGTCCTCTCGCTGATTTGATGCGCGGCACTGCTCGCGGTTATTGCTGCTATTGGATGCTACTCTATTCACATCAGTTGTATGAATCAACAACTCTGTCTTTATCTACAGAGACATAACATCATTTGAGCTTCGTCTATATCCACCGAAGCTCATGAAACACTTAAATTTGTTTAAGATTGCTCTAGCAGTACTTCGCCTATTTCCATCGAAGTCTGTTCTGTTTTCTAGATCAAATGCTTTTTTTTTTTTTTTTTTTTTTTTTTTATACTTACTTTACGGGAGCTGCTGTTCCATCCAAAGCTGCGCCATTGTCGTGTCCGGGCACGCTTTCAATTTGCCAGTCGACAATCTCGGCCATGGTGACTGCTGATACGCTGGATCCTGTCCACACCGTCTCGGAGTGCAACTTGAATTCGATGTGAAAATTCAAAACCAACTGTTAGCCTTGAAAAAGGCTGTTTGTTGAACACGCTGGATCGTTGCGCGGTACTATTCGCGGTTACTGCTGCTGCTGGAAGGCCTCCTCTCGCTGATTCGATGCGCGACACTGCTCGTGGTTACTGCTGGAAGGCGCTCTCTCGCAACCGATGGTTCACCGCTCCGTTTCACGGCAACGGGTCGTGGTCTTGCTGCCGTTTGCTCTCTCTCTCTCTCTGTTCGATGCGCGACACTACTCGCGGTTATTGCTGCTGCTGGAAGGCGTCCTCTCGCTGATTTGATGCGCGGCACTGCTCGCGGTTATTGCTGCTATTGGATGCTACTCTATTCACATCGAATTCAAGTTGCACTCCGAGACGGTGTGGACAGGATCCAGCGTATCAGCAGTCACCATGGCCGAGATTGTCGACTGGCAAATTGAAAGCGTGCCCGGACACGACAGGTAGGTTTAGTTTTGAGCGATCTAGGTGGATTCTACCGAAATTTGGATAATTTTGAAATAGTTTGTACGTTAAAACTAAAGCCCTCTAGGGCTGTGTTCCATTTGGTGAATATTCACTTAAATTTGACACTTCGAAAATAAATTATAGGTACTCTTCGAAAATCCCTCTCTTGCTAATCGTCCGATATTCGAAAAGGTGTTTGTCAAAATTGAGTCCTGATCTATCAGAAATAAGTCTGCTCGAATAGCAGGTTTATTTGAAAATTTTCCATCTGTCAAATTTAAGTGAAAATTCAGGCATAACATTTGATAACGGCACAAAATCATTTGTAAACAAACTTTCTAAGGCCCTTTACACGCGAACCAAAGTACGCCCACGCAAACCAACAACATCATCGGATAGGGACAACTATCACCTTTCCGAAAGTGGTATTGGTTTGCGTGGGCGTACTTTGGTTCGCGTGTAAAGGGTCTTAGAAAGTTTGTTTACAAATGCTTTTGTGCCGTTATCAAATGTTATGCCTGAATTCACCAAATGGTGACATTTCGAAAGTTATTTTCTATGTTCGAATATCCTCGTGCTGTCGATCGACCGGTTTTCAACCCACGGTTCTCAAAATTTAACTTCTTGTCTGTCAGGAATAACAAAGCTCGGATAGCAGGGTTCATCGATAACTTTCCATTTGTCAAATTTTAACTAAAAGTTAAAATAATCCACCAAAATGGTTCAGAGCCTAAATCGAACACAGACTCTTTTCATGCCATAAAAATTCAGGGCTGTACTGGAATAAGATAATTTCCGGATTAGGACATTTTTACTGTGAACAAAACGTCAAACGGTCAAAATAATCTCAGTTAAAAACGTCAATTGTCCGTGTCAGTATATTTTCACTCTTCTTGGATCTTTTCAGTCGTTTTGGAAAATACATATATTTTTGGGATTTCAATTCAATTTTTCGCGTTACTTTATAATACTCGCCCTATAGTAAGCAACGTTAAATTGTCAGGAAATGTTATCATAGCGTGCTGTTGACGCGGAAGTAATGAGAATTTTCATTTTATTGGTATACAAAGTTTTTGCTCGTATATTGGACGTCTTGAACAAGTTTTTCAACGTGCCCAGACTTCGACACCTTCGCGAGGTCGTTGATGTAAGTGCCGAGGACATGAGTGGGGAAAACAATTCTACTGCTGAAGCTCACGATGGATATAGATTTCGGCCTTTTGAAGTGAAGCAGATCAAACATAGAAGCAACACAAACACTGGACACGAAAAGTCCAAGCCGTACGCCAGAAGCGGTCACAGGATCGTTTGTAGCGATTCAGCGCTCTATTGCTTTGGGGGATTCAATCCGAATATGGCAGTGGTTAACGATGACGATGATGCTTCTTCGTTGTTTCAAGAGTTGTGGAAGTATGATTTATTAAAAAATGAATGGACATTAATCATGGATCCCAGCAATGACCTACCGCAGGAGCTAGCATCTAACGCGATGATTTTGCACGGAGATACATTGATAGTAAATGAAATGAAGCATCTGATTTGCAACAATGATTTACTGAAATATTTGTTTTTAATTAGCTCTTCGGAGGTACAGGTTTTCCGTTCGGTGTAAATTGTTCGAATCGATTGTATGTCTGTCAGCCCGCAAGGAAACCGAAGGAAATGACTGAGATAGCCGTCAAGGGTGATCTCCCACCTGCACAGTATGGTCAGACAATTCTTTATCATGACGGTTTTCTCTACACCATTGGAGGAACCGAGGGCTTTAACTACACCTGTGATGTTTATAGGTAATGTAGTGAGTTGTGTTGATGTGATAGGTAGACATAAATGTGAGTTTATTTCAGGTTGAATGTTGCATCTAAAACATGGGAATGTGCCTATGCTTGTCGACAGGATATTGGTGATGATCCCCCTGGAAGGTATCGGCACGAGCTTGCCTTCGACGGGGAAAGGATTTACATTATTGGTGGAGGAACAAGCGAGTCGGCTTTCAGCTTATCGTCCATTCCGACGTATCATTTGAAAAGAAACGTGTGGACATACACAGAAACTAAGCCCGACACCAATTTGCCTCGCCCGGGTGTTCCGGCGGCTAGAAAGTGTCACTCTTGTGTTCAGTATCAGACTGATAACGGAATGGAGGTTGTGGTTGCTGGCGGATATGATGGTCGATCATATTATAAGGACATTTGGAAATTGAATCTCTCCACATTTGAGTGGCGCCTGATGCAAAAGTCGGGGCTACCTTATCCACTATTCTTTCACGACGCAGCCGCTAGCATTGCTGGGTGCATGTACATCTTTGGTGGCATAAAATTTAGCTTCAACAATAACGTCCGAACCAATGTTGTGTATAAAACTTGGATGACTATTCCGAAACTAAGTGAAATATGCTGGGAAGCTCTGCAGCATTACAGTCCCAGTATCGTTCGAAAATCGAAAAGTAGCTTACTGGAAGCGGGAATTCCTCTAAAATTCGTTCAAAGAATCCATGAAACGTAGCTCTTCGGCTCATTGGTTGTTCGGGTTTTAATGCTGTTGACAAAAACTTTTACTATTTATTCGGTAGTAATTTCATGAATTTCAACATACACAAATTTAAATTTCAAAACGTGTAGTTGTTTTTTTATCTAGAGCTTAAAAGAAATTTTTTTTTTACTCCACTCCATTATTTCGATAGAAGCGCATTGGGGATCAAATATTTAAAAGGCTTATGAACATATTTTTCGTTTCGAGGCATTTGCTCGATGGGATCATTGAAATTTCATGTATCTTTGATTTTGTTTTTTTTTATATGTTCTTGAGAAATAAATTATATTTTGCCAGTAAATTTATTAACAGAGGCTTCGAAAGCTCTCAATTAACAACTGTGGAATTGCTTAACGAACACTATGGCTTTGATCCATTTGGTGACATTTGACAGATGGAACATGATATTCCACCAAACAACATTGACAAACACCTGCACGAAAATTGGCCGATCAACAACAGAAGGATTTTCGAACATTTTAATTTATTTTCGATTTGTAAAATTTAAGTTAAAATTCACCAAATGGAACACAGTCTAAGTTGAAAGTCGCCGAAAAGTCCCAGCCAAATAAGAAAAAGTAAGTTTATTTAATAAATCTGAGTTTTGTACAAAAACCCATATTAAATATCGTAGATTCAAAAATAAAAACCCAAATAAATAACTTTTCAAAAATTTACTGTTTTTAAATGAAATGAGCGGACATGCACTCGAAGCATCTACTGTGCAAGAGTGCCAACGTTGACTCATCAAATGAAAATAATAAAAAATCGATGCTGCCGCCAGTTCGGTTCGGTGTTTGACAACTCGGTCTCATTTGGCAGTGAAAAGTCGCATGGATTGGACACGTTTTTCTCATGAAAAAAATACCTAAAAATAAATCTGCAAAAATGTATATATACCAAGTTATTTGATAATTAAATCAATCCTCAACAGTGTAAAGTAGTGTTCGAATTGTGTTAAGTTTGGTTAAGCAAGCTAGGAAGTAGTAACATCAAACATCGCTTCTGAGAACCGTGAAAACGAATCTCCGGTAATCAAACAGCATCAGGAAAACCATCCATCGTCAAAATCAGCAACTAACAGCGAGTAGACCACTTCGTAGGCTTCATCACAACGTGTACGACTGAGTTTTTATTTTGGTGAAAAATCTGTGAATATCGTAAACATACGATTGTTAATCGCGTTATCACTTTCGGTTCTCCCCTAAAGATAATGAAAACTACCATGGAAGGATCCGCAGAGGGGAAAAAGGTTTATAAATTGGTCCTGACTGGAGGTAAGCAGTGTATCTTGCGTTGTAAAGTGCGCAATATTTATCTTAATCTTTTCAATGTGGTGAGGTAAACTGACTCACAACGAGTAGGTATTGCTTTATTTATGGAAAATGGAAAAGTTCTCATGTGACTGATGCTTTACATTACTGAACACCGTTGGTTTGTCTCGGGTAAAGGCAGAGCAGGAATGAACATCTGCTCATTACCAAGTGGCCATGTGCAACATGTGTGTTTGTAAAATTGCATTGCCCAGTACTACATTTATTGACTTGCGAAGTTCTACAAAGATTATCTATGTATGTATAGATAATTATTGTGCATTTGTGCTTTACCCTTGAACATATTCCTGTGTTGTCTGCAGGAACGTTATGTAAAAGACAATACATATATAATAAAAAAAGAATCTTGTTCAACCTTACTCAGGATCTAGTGATTTTGAAATATTTGTTGCTTTAGTAATGGGGATTAATCATTCTTTATTTTCGCCAATCTTCTTCCAGGGCCTTGCGGCGGTAAAACGACCGGTCAGGCGCGGTTGTGCACCTTCTTCGAGAACCTTGGGTGGAAGGTAAGTTGACGCTGACATCATGATGAGAATAACTCTGAGTTGTGCCTATATCTTCTCTACTGCCGTTATTTCAAGTATTTATCGTTCCTAGTACTAGCGGGATGTAGAAGAGATGCGCGGTATTTTTCCTTTAGCAAAATGAGATGTTCGCTCAGTCTGTTGTCCGTATTGTAAATTGTTCTATTTTTGTGTTCGTATATCATCACAACAAGTTTCATGAGATTTACTCGTTTGCGGCAGTCGCAAACATTTTGCCGAACATCTCTCCGGTGAAAAGCTGTGTTCGTTTGTATTTTGGCAAACGTTTCTGAGTTAACAGTCGTGCCATAGAATACGTCTATAAACATTCAGATGGGATGGTACCTAAGCTGATAGCTCTTCCGTACAAGCTAGCTAAACTTTTTAAGTTACAGTTGTGTATACAGCTGTATATATATACAGCCATTCCATAGCAAAACGATATAGTGGTTCTCAGTATTTCGTAAAAATTGATAGTTATGTCCCTCATCGCAAAATATTAGAGTCGTATTTTTTTTTTGTCAATAGGGTGACCATTTCCATGTTAGAATGGTAAAAAAAATCATTTTTTTTCAAAAATGACTTAAAAATAACTTTTAAACCACTGGGCTAATTTCAAAGATCCAAATATCAAATAAAAAAAAAAAATACTTTTTACGAAAAATTTAATGTTTTTTTTTTGTTGGTCCATATTTGCGGTATTGACCAATGCACGGAATAAACTGCATGAACAAATTTGACGTTTGAGCGGTGCCGTGTTTACTAAAAATGAACACATGAATAATACTCGCGTAATATTTAAAAATGGCCTATCAACTTATGTACACAAAACTTGTTAGACATTTTTCGCGCGAACCAAAGTACGCCCATGCAAACCAACAACACCATCGGGTAGGGTGAATTCTTCCCTTTCCGATAGTGGTTTGGTTTGCGTGGGTATTCTAAAGTTACGCGAGCATTACATCATGTGTTCATTTTTAGTAAACACGGCACCGCTCAAAAGTCAAATTTTTTCGTGAGTTCATTCCGTGCATTGGTCAATAGACGAGTGCACGGGTGAACTTTTGTTCATCTACTGAACAAAAATTGACACAGCAGCGGGATCCTGTTTACTAAAAATAAACACATGAATAATGCTTGCGTAACATTTGAAAAGGGCCTATCAACTTTTGTAAACAACTGGCTAGGTCCTTTTCACCAGAA
The DNA here is from genome assembly GCF_037179485.1 of Ochlerotatus camptorhynchus. Taxonomy (NCBI): domain Eukaryota; kingdom Metazoa; phylum Arthropoda; class Insecta; order Diptera; family Culicidae; genus Ochlerotatus; species Ochlerotatus camptorhynchus. The sequence continues at coordinate 715,026 of NW_027040695.1, read as the reverse complement.
CTGAAGTACGCTCACGCAAACCAAGAGCACTATCGGGAAGGGGATAATTTACCCTACCCGATGGTGTTGTTAGTTTGCGTGGGCGTATTCGGTTCGCGCGAAAAAGGCTTAACAAGTTTTGTGTACGAAAGTTGATAGGCCGGTTTCAAATGTTACGTGAGTATTATTCATGTGTTCATTTTTAGTAAACAGGGCCCCGCTGTTGTGTCATTTTTTGTCGAATGAGTGAACTAAAATCCATCCGTGCACTCGTCTATACATCATTCACAGATGAAAAACTACCCAAAATTAAGTACTTTCCCTCAATTCCGGGGTTCAGCCCAATAACCCAAATTTGAGTAAATCGCATAATTAGTAGTTTCCATTTAACACCAGCAAACAAAATAACCTACTCTTAAGTATATTCTACCCAAAATTAAGTTTAATTCACGTAAATTTGAGAATATGCAATTTACTCAAAAGTAACTTATTGGGTTGAACTATATCGTTGGGTCGAATCACTCGTTCCTGTTTTGAAAACCATAAAGATTGCAAGTGAGAGGCTGAACTCAATGTTGACTAAAAAGAACTTTAATTTTGGGTAGTATTTTTTCGCTGTGTACGGAAACTGCTAAATACGCAAAAATGACTATAAAGGATTAAATTTTGACTATAAAGTATGCATATTCGGCTAAAACGGGACTACACCTAAAATATGTGTATTTTTAATACCTTTTATGAGTATCTCTTACTCATAAATGCATAAATTTTATTCATTTTTGTACTAGCAATTACACATAAATGTGTAAAATTTTAGTCATTTTATGGGTAGTCCCGTTTTCTTTCAAAAATGCGTACTTTATAGTCATAAAACAGTTTTTGTGATTACTGTGAGTGTGTATTGTGCTCTTGATTCATCTCACATATCAATACAGAGCTAGAAAAAGCAGAGTAGATGTTATAATAAGAGTCCCGCCAAGGGAAAATGTTGCGAACAAGCAGCACTGTTTGTGATTTATTTTTCGTCAGAGTAAACGGCAACTAGATTTTTTGCGATAGCATCGGATGACTTTCATTCAGAAGTGAAAAATTTCATGTCGATAAAGGAGCTTCTGGTAGACAAAAACAATTATAGAACCTGAAAAATGTTCAAACAAGTGCTTGGTATAACTTATAAATACCACAATGTACTAAACAATGCGAAGAAAAGTTTTTCCTCTAAAATTACTAAAATATTGTCAGTAATGAATGCAATACTTCAAGAGCAAATTTTCATTATATGGAAAGTAACATTCGCACCGATCCGAGAAAAATAAAGATTTGTATTGATGACTGAAAAGTTATTCCTATTTCGAATTAAACACATATATCCCATAGTGATAGCAATAGCAATGTTTAACATATTAAGCAGGGTTTTAATCATACAAAGCAGATCGCTAGCTTTAATACTGAAAAATACTGGTTTTTGAGTCAAAAGTTATTATACGTCGTTTGGTGGCCCCCTAATGTTACATAAGTCAAAGTGTATTTACCAGAATATTCGGGAGAATTATCAATCACGTCTCCTTACGTGCAGCCCATTCATCATTTAAGGACCACCGAAATCATCTTAGTAACAAACAGTTCGATTTATTCACTTTAATAATGAGAAAGCGAAACGACGAACGTACACTTTCAACGGGTTTCCCTGCGCTTTTACTTAAGACAAACAGCATCTCCATAGAAATCGGGTGACTTAACTTCATCGAAAAATATTTTGATCGGAGGTGATTACGTCAAAAAGCAATTTTAGTGGTAAATAAATTTTAAAATAGGATGTGATCCTATATTCGGACAGTATATAGTGTAATAGCAGGAGCATCGATTGACACTGATAGCTCGACTTTGTTTACCTTTGTTACTTTCGACGTAATGAAAATTTGTTCTTGACTTGTAGTTCTTCTTCTTCTTTTGCTTTCCTTTATTTAACGTCGGTCTCTGTTCCGCAATCTAGTGCCAATCACCGACGGACATCGATTGCCATCCAATGACGGCAATCGAATGTGCAAGGAAGGCAGGGGCGGCATTGCGCATCTCGAAACGAAAAACTTTTTCATACAAGTGTTCGTACAAAATGTTTCGAGATGCGCAATGTGCCCCCAGCTTCCACACACCTGCGTAGAATATCGCACATATTCAACACACACATGGGCCGGGACCAACGGCCTTACTTCCCTTCCGAAGAAAGACGTGACCAGAAATTTTTATGCCTCAGAAAAATCCCACCGACCTCGGCTGGCATTGAACCCAGACCCATTGGGGTGAACTGTTTGAGAGTTCTGAAATTGCTATATTTCAAATGTATGCAACGTAATAGTACGTTCAGACTATTCAGGTTACTATTAAAGAGACTTTCAGCCATTCGTTTGCTAAGCTTATACGAAAAAATTTCACAGAAAATCATATATATGCAATTTGATGTCAAGATATCAGCTATAGTCTGAACGTAGTTGGTTAATAACTATGACGTTTGTTTCCAGGCAAACACAATCGAACACAGCATCAAACATCGCAAAATCTACGATATACCTACAACATACAACATCTCTTATAATTCACCGTTTCGAAAGTAGAGTAGATACGAAAGCAACAATAGAGAGTTCTATAGAATATTTTGTTCGATTTGTTAATTTTTACAGGTGTTTCGAGTGCCTGAAACGGCCACTGTTCTCCTCAGGTACGATTTCATAATACCTGTGAACATGATTAGTAGTAGAATTGTAAATCAGAATGAATATATCGCAAAGTTTCATTTTTCTAGTTATTTGTGATGATTAAATGCTGTCCAATATCTCTGCTTCATAACGTTTTTGAAAAAGAATCGACTTGGTTTTCTAGACTGGAATTTCGAGAAAATTTGTATGAAGTAGCGATAATGTGACTAGAAAGATAATAGGTGGCAACTAAAACATTCAATTATTTGTGATAACTGTATGAACATAGTTTCAGCTTGTAGTTAAGTAACTTGTTTTCCGGTTAGTCTGAATGTAATTTAGAATTCTAGTAACTAAAATAAGTAAAACATTAAAAAAATGTGAACCATCAATTTGAATAGTATTGAAGGTTTCTAGCTTCACTGGCTTTTTGATCATAGACCACTTTCCGAAGTGAGAATAATTGAAAACTTTAGTTGTCACCCGTTAGCTTATTGCAGTGTATACTATCACAGGGATTAATAAGTAGAGATCACCTTGCTACCCTAATATTCATAAGTGGAGCATAAACATAAGATTTAAAAGGCGTCACTTACGAATACTACGGCAGTGCGGATGCATAGTATACAGTTAGATTTGTTATCTTTGTGCGTATAAAGGCATGTATCTTTTTCATCTTCAATGCAAAATGTAAATAGTTTAGTGATCTCTATTTTAATCCCTCCTAGTTAGATTTTGTCGTTCAGTTTCGATTATTGTTTATCAATTCTGCATATTTAAGGCTCCAATGTTCACATTTGTTTAAATAATCGTATTTCAAATGAATCTTGCACATAAATTGAATGATAAGGTTCCGACTGTCATTTCCATTTGCAGTGGTGGAATCAAGTTTTCAGACCTGACAGCGGATGAAGGTGAGATCAATTTTCCTGTTTAATTTAATTATTCTTTTCCGTAATATTCACATCATACTAACATCATTTACTCACCTACCATGAAAACATGCATGTTTAAGCTTTTATTTATTTATTTATTTTTGTCTACATTGTCCATATTTCTAATCCAATTAGTCATTACTCACAACAAATGGGAAACGTCGATTTTGCATGCAGGAATGCTAGAATTGCAACTTGATGAGCATTGACCCTGAGAATGTCGATAAGACATATGCCTAATTCTAGACGAAGCAAGGTTAAAAAACGTCTCCGAAGCAAAATCGATACTGTTTACAGAAGTTGAAGTTTGAATAAACATCCGAACTGTCGTATCTGTTTTCCCCCAGCTTGCAAGGAATAAAGCAAATTAAAACTCTGAGTAGGTATTGACGACAAAAGTTAATTGCTTATTGGCACGCACATGGTATTGTTTTGTCGACATGTAGCGTGCTGCTCCGGTGTGGTTTATTGCAATTGAGTCCATCAAGGAAGCCTCAATGGCAACAAAAACGACACGAGTCGTAAATTAATAATAGTTTTGACTTAAACTTAGACAATCCTATATTTATGAAGCTCATGGACAATTGGTGGGCTCAGCAGAGGTGGTAAATGTCGTGAAAATGTTATGTGGAAACATTTCGGGAAAAATGTCGTGACCCCCATACAATTTACTGGTGATATCTCTGCAGTAAAAATGTACATTTACCTATAGAGACTGACTATAGTCAGTTTAGGCACGCTATTATCCAACCGATTCTCGATCTGGTTCATAGAAAATCTTTCGGGCTGGAAATTTTATCGACTTCCCAGGAGATGTCCTTGTGCTATATAATATACAAATTTATGTATTCATAGGTTGGCATTGAAAGCTCTTAATTAATAACTTTGGGAGTGCTTCGAGGAACACTTGAACCTAAACGCAAAGTTTTTAGTGTTATGAAAACACTCATACACAAGTAACATTGCAAGTTTTATCGAGGTTTTAAAGCATGCTATAAATCTAAATCATGGTTTACAGAACCCTCATAAAATCAAAATTGTTCAATATCCCGAATTTGTTTAATTTGACTGGCTGATGGACATTTTTAAGACTGTTTTTTGTAAGTTGATACCAGTGCTTGACTACTGTACACTGAAGCAAAAAAAACGTAAGAATTCCGTTAGAACTACTTATGATTTTTAATGAAAAATTAGGTTTGACTTAAAAATAATAAAACTGAGCTGACTGGAACTGAACCATGGGAGTTGAGATTACGGGACCTCTATGCTGACCACTCGTCTTTCAACGCTTAGTATAATGCAATTGTTATAGGCGTGTAAGAGCTACCTCATGTTAGACGAAACTCTTTCATAAGTCTCGCTTATGAAATTAATATGTGTTGTTCATAAGTCGAGCCTTTAGAAAATCTTACGTTTATTTGCCTCAGTGTAGATATGTATGAAACAGTAGGGGTAGGAGGGAAATAGTGAACAGGTGGGGCATAATGAACATCTTGTACTTTAGACTTAAATTTCTAATTGTTTAAATCAAATTAGTAGGTAGCAAGTTCAATATCATATGGATATTTATTTATTTATTTAATATTTAGCATAACCTTGATTCCTCTGTCTATTTATAAGTCTTATTGAATATACATTATATTGAAGATACTACAAATTAATTTGTTTGAACAATTAGAAATTTAAGACTAACGTATAGGATGCCTTATTATGTTTCACCTGCTCACAATGCCCCTCGATCCCCTACATATGTAAATTTAACATTTTTGGGAATGCCTGCCTCTTCGTGTAAATCTGGCAGAGTGCAGAACTTCATTCCCTTTCTGACGATGACCGCTACACCACTCCCGCTGGAGCTGGTGCGATCAAGCCGGATAATGATGTGTTCAGACAACCAGAAGCTGTCACCGGACTTTAGGTGGGTCTAGGTTAGAAGACCCTCGTCGATGCTATACTTGCGGAGGAAGTCGGTAAGCTCACTCTGTTTAGCTCTCACAGAGGAAGCGTTCCAGGTAGCGATTGTTAGTGGTTTAGACACCATACTGGATGATGAACTTACCGAGCACTTGGATCTGTTCGGGCTTATTGCGGCACTTACGTAGAACACCGGTCATGTTTTTTGAGGGGGGGGGGGGGGGTGGATCGCACCCGTGAAGAGGCGGAAAGTCCTCCGCCCTGAAAGCATTGGCCTTATCCTTCCTTCGTCCTGGTTGATTGTTGGTGGATGCTTGATTTTGGATGCGCTTGAAATCCTCGCGTTTAGGGCACTGTTTGTCGGATCCTTGGTGAGCATCACCACAGTTAGCGCATTTGGACGCCACAGCTTCATCCGCAGCACATTCGGAGGTGGCATGGTCGTGTCCTAAGTTCAGACACCGTTGGCACTGAGTCACATCACGATGGCCGCCACCGTATGGCTCCCAGCGGACGATGGAATTGATGGAGCGGATGGCTTTCAGAGCGTTTGGAGTCACCGTTTCCTTTTGAAAGTGTACCAAGAAAAGGTAATCCGGATACGCCTTCATATTCTCGTCTCTTCATGTCATCCAATAGACGGCACTTGGGGCCAGCTTTGATTTCAACTTCGATAAACTTCGGGTCGAAGTTTGATAGCCCCTGATGACGACCTTGAACGGTTTCTCACCGGGAATGTCGTGGGTGAAGAATTCCACCTTGGAAGTCCTCAGGTAGACGACGACCAAGTCATACTCCGCGTTGGTACGGAGCACTACCTTGGTGTCGACTCTGTCCAACTTGTATTCGGCTTTAACGCCCAGCGTCGCTAGATCCGCGATGAGCTCCTTAAGATGGGCATTTTTCACTACCAATGGAGGTAGCTGCACTTTTGCCGCACTCGGGTCGGCAGAATTTTCGTTGTCGATGCCGTCGCCCAAATCACCGATATCGCTGACGTTCGTCGCGGTGACATCGTCACGTCCACTCGCACCATCGGACTGGTCCTAGTTTTTCTTCCTCTTCTTGAATAGCTTCACCGTGACGGAGGTGGTATTCCCAACATCGGCAGGAAGAGTAGCGTACCTATTTGAAATAGGTACACTCGTGCTACCCTCACCACTGTTCTTCTCTGCTTTCTCACGGATCCTGTCTTCCCATCACAGCTCAATTGGTTCCCGAGATTCTATCTGCCAGACTTTAACCTACACTACTGACGACGCGAATAAACGTTTGGAACAAACTATCGATTGAACAACTCGACAGAGCGAGCAAAAACCTGACTGAACTGCTTGGGGGACAAGCAGAGAATGGGAAAATAAACTGCGCAGTATAGGTGAGGAGAATTATGGCACTTTATGGTACCCTACAAATGTAGTGGGCCAAAAATGTCGCCACATTTTAAAACTGTTTTCTGTTGACTTTTTCACCCACAATAAAAGGCGACACAGATTTGTGACTTAGAATTTTACTGTTTTCTAGCTAATTATACCGCTTATATTTGATGTTTATTGTATGGAATCAAAAGGAAAGAATGAAAACATATTTATTAAAATTAGTGCATTATAAATTGGAAATTCCAGTTCATCCAGAAGACTGGCAACTTTTCCAGAATTAAAGAGACCGATATAGTAAACAAGTATATATCGCCCCTTAGTGGGTATATTTATATTGTTTTCTCTTAAATTAACGAAATATTCACGTACATTGCTCTGAAAATTAGAAATAAGGTGTAATCATTTTGTTCTTCAGTGGCATTAAAAAAAGTTAATATTTTTTTTTACAACGCCTAGATGCTATATTCTTTAACTATGGGGGTTATAACGGACAGTATGCACAGAACAGAAGGGGAAGTGCAAACAAATCGGTGAATCAAAAAGTGGTACGTTTTTCTGCTCAACCAGCGATGCGTTGTGGTAGCGTTCCACGCGGGCTTTCTATGCGCACTCACATTATCATATCATGCTTCCTATCTTAACTGCAGGCAGCAGATACCTTCTATCGCTAGGTGCGCTTGTGTTCTCCAATGAAAAGTGGGGCCACTTTCTGATCCGAAGTTCCTCTTCTGTTCTATGCTAGTATGCAAAAACCTGTGTGAACTGTCAAAATCGAGCAATGATCTACAATTTTGGCGTACGGCGTACGGAGTTAAGAATGAAACTGAGATTTAGGGTTCGAAAATTGAAATAGGTAATAAGGGAAGGGGGTGAAGAAACAAACAACGTATCGATAAACCCAACAACAGTCCCCGTAACGTGGGTAGATCACCTTTTCGTGGTACGTTACGGGATGTAAGATCTACCACCGATTCCTAGTCATGACTACTTCAAACTAGGGGAACAGGATTTTTCAGTAATCCAAGGAACACATCTTAGTCCTTGTTACTTTTTATGCCTTGTTGATAGTGAAAAGACTCGGCCTTGTCTACCGAGGATGATCTTGAAATAAGGAAAAAAAATGAGTTAGTTGTCTTCATCTATGTGATTCCTAATCTTCTATTCGTTGTTCCCTAGTTTGAAATGGTTAAGACTAGGGTTCTGATGCATGGTCATTATCGGTGTCATTCCTTAATTTTGTTGCTAAGGAATCCAATTTTGACTGACAAAGGGGCGCGCCTTTGGAGGGTGTTTCAACTCTCCGAAGGGTATAAATAGCGGGACCTTTCAATTAGAGTCGGATCCTTGCGATAAATGCAAGAGTGGCAACTGTAAAAACAACGTAATTTGTGATTAGCCCCGGTCCCTTTCAAATTGTATCATTATTTATGTACGGCCTTAAATTTGAAATGACGTTTTACATTCATCTAGTGATTGCCGATTTTTATTCGAATAATCGATTAATCGATTAACGAACCGAGAAAAGTAATATATTTGTAATCGGTTATATCATGCTGATATATGCATAAACTTCTCCAGAGGATCATCACATATCGTTTCAAACATATGCTGCACTCTCTTTGGTGGAAAAATGATAGCACAGCGATCAAAAAATAATCGATTAGTTGTTAATCGAATAATTCTAGGAGGCTCTAAATCCAAACACTCAGAATCATCACACATATGTATTATGATGCAAAGTAGACGAAATATGTATTTTTGTAAACAATGAAATGTCCGTAATTCGGTGCTATGCGGTACATTTGCCACCCTATTAAATACAAAATAAAACGCAAACATTTTTTATGGTCGATTTCTAAACCGGCTTAAAATTTAAGCGGGGGTAAAGTAATCAGCCCTTAATCAATAAGCAGTTCCACGCCACAAATTTACAATTTTTCTCATAATGGCGTCTTTGTTATTTTTCAATAGATTGTAGCACGGAAACGTCATTTCTCGAACTGACGTCTGATACAAAGTTGTAGAGAAAAATAAATTCTTTCTGGGAAAAGCACAAATGGTATTTTTTATAGAGGAAACAGTGTGTAATTTATACACAATAAACAATATTTGAGACGTTCTACACCAATATCTGTGAAAAAATTACTTAATAAAGCTTGTTTACAAGAAGCCTATTACCAAAAGTTGACGTTCTACGATTTTTGTAAATTTTTGTAAAACTCCACTAGTTTGCTGTGGACAGAGCTTGACTTTAAAAATAAATTATAAATATTGAAGATATACTTTCTAAGATTTTTCTGTTTTTAACCCTTTTCCAGAATTTAGTGATACAGCTTTAGCTTTACTCAAATTACTAAACAAATGTACCGTGTCTATTTTTCTCAGAAAGACTTTACTTTTCTTAAAAACTTTTTATCAGATGTCATTTCGATCAGAAGTCCAATTTATTGTAAAATGTCAAAGACGCCATTTTGAAACAAATTACAAGATCCAAAATAGTAATTTTTTGCAAAAATATGAATGATTGACCATAACATACAATGATGTAAAATTTCTTGCAAATCAGAGAAGGTGGTCCCAATTTTTATATTTTTTTTATCCTATGTGACCTGAAACTGATCCAATGCGTTCGCTATGAAAAAAAAGTTTGATATCATTACGATTCTTACCCACAAAGGGTAAGGGTGGCTGCAAACATTGTTTCCAACATGAAGCACCCTAATATTACATTTCCGGTCGGATTCGTAATTAGGGCGTACATGCTTTTGTAAACAAACATGTCAATTGCCATACGTTTCTTGCGAATAACAGCCGAATCTCGGAAACTAACAACACAATCAGGTAGATGAATGATTCCCCTACCATTTTGATCAATCGGCGATTGATCTGTTTGTCTGCATACAAAAGCATGTACGCCATAATAGCGAATAAGTCCGGATTTATCCATTTGCGGACGGTCTGTACGTAATACCTGTTACTAGACATATTTTGAAATGTTAGATTGTTTTATTGGATTGTGGTGCGACTTACTACACTTACAAATTATTACCGACTTCGGTAATTTTTTACCGAACTTTCCACAATTGAACATTTTCATTTCAAAAGCTAAATAGTATCACTAAATTATAATTTCAAGACACTGTCAGTCTTACTTAAATAATCGAGTCTTGCCATTGTGGTGAAGGCTTCAAAACTAATGAATTAAAATACCTAATTTTTAGCTGTTGAAAGTTCGGTAAAAATGACCGAAGTCGGTAATCGTTTCTAAGTGTATACGGCTGATCTGCGTTTTGAGCAATAATTTAACGAGTTTGCTTTTAGCATAACGCTTCATAACATTTCATTCCATTGTTTGTGCAGTCACATTAGGGTAGGACTTATTAAACTTATTTTTTGAAGTACTAGTCTTTGTTCGGTATGAGCAGAAATTCCTCTGATATGTCGAACAGCAACTTATTTGAAGCTTATGTGATAATTTCCTATGTTTCACTAAAAAATAAGCCACACCCTAATTTGTTGGATAATCACATATATATGTGTTCGGAGAGAATTGAATAACAAGTTTGTAATCGTTATAATACTAGAAGTACACCAAAAAGCGAGCAATAACCGGACAGTTTTCAAAGATGGTACCCCGGATCATAGCGTTGATAAGACTGCGTCCTGCCCCCGTTGTTTGGCCGCTGCTGCCGATAAACCTAATGGTAGCGAGGGTGAGTTTCTAAATGACACATTTCATAGGAACGACACCAGAGATGTCCAGTGTGATGATGATGTTTCAACTAATTGCAACCATGCTTTAATTATCAATTAACAATTCATGTGCTACAATATTAGTCGTGTCTTTCGCTTTCCATGTTTTAACCGACAATCATCCTTCAGACGAATTGGCAGACCTGAAAAAGTGTGTGAGAGCTCAATGAAGATATGTTACTCGGTTTATACGCAGCTTTTAAGTTCACGATCATTCTAATATGTGGCCTGGCAAAGTTCATCGCTATTTAAACTTGACTCATTTGTATAAATTAACCCTTGTGGCATATTTTGGGCTACTATAGTAGTAGTGATCGCGATCTGTTGTTTCAACATTGAGGAATGAAGGCTTGCATTATTGAAATCTTAATTAAGGCAGACTGCTCAAAAGAGCATAAAGGCCCAAACGCAATGTGGGCGGAAGCGGAACGGAAACGGTAAGTTTGACAGTTCTCACAAATGACATCAAGATGTCTAACCGAAGTCGATTTGATACTAATTAGCTTTCAATTCGACAAATACGCTTACTCAGATCGGGCTTTTCCGCTGCCGTTCCGCTTCCGCTGTCATTGCGCTTAAGCCTTAACAGTCGCATCTTTGCTTGATTTCCTATTCAAATGGGTCTGCTTTGCGTCTTTCGGTAGCATAACAGATATAAGAATCTTCAGTATGGTTACATATGCAAATGTATGTGTTTATTAAGATGAAATGCGTGAAATAATTAATTATTTCATACTAGTTTTCAGCGCATCAGCCTAGTTTTCTGTAGTTAGCGATCCTTGGTGCTTTACTAAACTAGAACTTATTTCCAAATTATGAACTCAATCTTATTTGTCAGTGCATTTTGGTTTCAATTATTTAATTAATATAATTTTCGTATGCGTGATCAAAACTCAAGCCGAGTAGAGAATGAATGATTTGATATTATGATATAATCGATCATGAAAACATAATTTGACAACCGAGTGGTCGAGTTAACAGTATTCATAACAAAAATGATATCTAAGGACCGATTTCTTCACCTGCGCTTGAACCAGGTTTAACCAACAATCAATACGAAACTAACGATTTTAAATTGGCTCACCACTTGACTAGCCTATTGGTCCCAAGCAAACGATTAACGTACCCTATTCTAGTTGAAATTCTAGTACTACGCAATGTTTGTTTTGATTCGCTATGAAAGATTGACAGATAAAATGAGGGGTTATTGGTTTTCCTTATGTTTCGAGGGGTGAATCGATTAGCTTGGGACCGAAGAGAGTACCAGAGCTGAGCCAAAAAGTTGAGCACGTTATTTTGGGACCTTCTTGTCTTAGAGTTACCTCTATGGTTTAACCTTCTATAGCCGCTAGCGGTAGCTACACGCTATTTAAATTCTACTCAGTGACTGAGTAGAATTGTATTTTCCACTCTTTTTCTCTCACGGGAAACTTATTTAGTCACTGAGTAAACTCCTTTTTGAACTGCAACTGAGTAAAATTTCCGTGAGATAAAAACAACTGAGAGGGCAATACAATTCTACGTGACTGAGTAGAATTGATATAGAGTGTATGGCATTGTTTAACAGTGTATATGTCACGCTAACTCCAAAGTACCCATTAATGAGTAAAATTTTACTCATTTTCAAGAAAAGTGGCTTAACTCATGAAATGAGTAAAACCGGTTTCACTCATTAATGAGTATTAAACAGATACGTCAAAAATGGGTATTTTGTACCCTGCTTGCTTTTTTCGAAATGTATGAAAAGTACCCATTTTATTGATTTGCTTTTTGCTTCATGGGAATACCTGGCATCAAACCGATGTATTCCTTTAAGAAAACCTGAAATCCTATAAAAACAAATTCATACTCTTTATTGGACATAATTATTAGCACAAGTAATCACACAAATAATCAATAGCATCCACTGGGCATCGGTCTACGAGGTTTGCTGCTCATTCAGATGGTTCGGACCCTTCTGTAAACTTCATTTCTTCCTCTTTGAAAATCATCGCTAACCTGAAACGGAACACGTATTTGGAACAAATACAATTTTCATCATAATTGCACATACAATTTTTACCTCGTAACAATCGATATCAGATCATGTCCAGGAATGCTGTGCTGTTCTTCAGATTTTTTATGGAAAGTGACGGAAACAATAAAACTCGCAGCCGCAGCATTGTTGTTAAGTTAACATTTTCACGTCAATCAACATCGGTCGGCTCGGTTGGAACACAATTTCATACTCCGTCGTATCGTCACGTAATCGATGCACATGAAATTCAAGAATGTTCATAACATTTGGTTGTTAAAAATGATAAAACACTCTGCGCTTCCAGTTCACCAAAGATGTCTTGACAATAATTGAATGTACATTTTTACCCATTTTAATTGCAGTAGATATGTTCAAAAATGGGGAAAAAGTACCCGCTTTCCGGTTTTCGAAAATACCCATTTTTTGACATTTTTGAATAACTTCAAAAAATGAGTACAAGGTACTCATTTAATGGGTACTTTTCAGTTAGCGTGAAAGCGGAGACCACAATATTGCGTCAAGCGGGACCCACAATACTGCGTCAGCGTCAGCGTCAAATTTGAATCTGATCAAAATTGACGAACTGACGCAGCGTCGAAGTGAAGTCGTCAAGTAGATATGTCGGTGGAAAAGTAGCTTGACATGTGTTATAGAGATTAGTGACGTTTAGCACACACACACTAGCAGGTGCATCGCCGTGTAAAGTTACTTAGTATTTTCCTTTGACTAACCTAAAAAATGTATGAAATTAGATCTGCCAAATGAGCTTGACAGCTATGTGTTATGTATTTTCCTCGGATTTTCACTGACACGCTCTCACATATCGCACCCATACAACCGGACGTGAAAATCTCTATACCTGTTATTTGACGAATGAAGAAATCTTCATTTTATCAACAAACATTTGAATATGCACCAGCCGGATCATTGCAAAATCGATATAGAAAACAAAATATTCCATGTGGATGACGATTTCCAGCACCTATGGGAAATGGCTCTAATGTTGGTCTATGGATCTAAGATTGGGCCCATCGCTAAAAATATGCTATTTATCAATTTTATCTAGATGAACGCGTCATTGGGACGGTACTAATGGATTTAGTCGATTGTTGAATTTATGTATGGGCCCAAATTAGGGGCATTTAGGCCGACATTACATCCATTTCCCCTACCATGGATAAATGAATCAGGAAATGTGAAAATTGGCAAATCAAAGTTGACACTCGTAGAGAATAGAAGAACTATGAGAGTGATGATGGTTTCAAAATTTTACACGGTGAGGTATACGAGAGCAATCTTAAAATGCTTTTATTTTGAAAATGGAGCATTTTATTTAAATCTGGTTGATGCTATGTTAGTAGAAAACTTAAGGATTACTCAATAGGCCTTTTTAATGCACCACCAACGTAGAGTGCGCTACGCGAGTTCGAGAAGAAACGTCAACCAAACCGTTTGTTTACATCAGAATAACTATTTTTCACAACGCAAATTAAAGCATTTTTCATTCAAAATCTTGTCAATTTCCATCAGCTATTGTCTTATTGTACGATTTTCCACAGATATGAACTGATTTGTACCTTAACTATTCGCACACAAGAAATCCGGAAGATTATAACCACTAAGGCACTTTTCTATTTTTCAATTTTTCTCAACGAACATATTCCTCAACACCAGCAGGATCTTTGCAAAAACGATACAGAATTAACTTTTTCAGCTGTAGATTAAGTTTTGAAGCATCTCAGATGAAACAATTTATCAGGAAAAGTGAAAAAGTATTCCACTTCCTATGTCTCACGGCAAAAATTTCTGCTCACAACACTCTTTTTGACGTTCTCCTACTCATCACCAGAGGTTGAATCGATCGCTTAGTTTTTATTAAAAAGGCCTATTGGCAAATCAAAGTTGGTACTCGTGGAGAATAGAAGAACTATGACAGTGATGATGGTTTCAAAATTTCACACGGTGAGGTATACGAGTTCAATCTTAAAATGCTTTTATTTTGCAAATGGAGCATTTTATTTAAATCTGGTTAATGCTACGTTAGTAGAAAACTTAAAGACTACTCAATAGATATATAATATAGAAAAAATAATTTCTTTTCAGATTTTTAGGTGTATGCATAGATTTCAGCTTTTCTACAACTGTAGCAACAACCAGATTTAAATACAATGCTCCATTTTCAAAATAAAAGCATTTTAAGATTGCACTCGTATAGCTCTCCGTGGAAAATTTTTAAAACCATCATCACTTTCATAGTTCGTCTATTCTCCACGAGTGCCAACTTTGATTTGCCAATAGACATACAATAAAGATTTTTAGGTGTATACCAGTGATGGAAAAGTTCGCAAAAAATCACTATGACTCGCGAACTTTTCCCTTGGAGAACTTCGTGAAATATCGCGAACTTTTCCAACACTGGTGTATACATAGCGCCAACTTTGATTTTCCAATATTTTCTCTCCCTATTGGCAAATCAAAGTTGGCACTCGTGGAGAATAGAAGAACTATGAGAGTGATGATGGTTTCAAAATTTTCCACGGGGAGTTATACGAGTGCAATCTTTAAATGCTTTTATTTTGCAAATGGATCATTTTATTTAAATCTGGTTGTTGCTACAGTTGTAGAAAAGCTGAAATCTATATCTACACCTAAAAATCTGAAAAGAAATTATTTTTTCTATGTTATATGTTTATTAAGTAGTCCTTAAGTTTTTTAATTTTGAAATTTTTAAATAAAATGCTCCATTTGCAAAATAAAAGCATTTTAAGATTGCACTCGTATACCTCACCGTGTAAAATTGTGAAGCCATCATCCCTCTCATAGTTATTCTATTCTCCACGAGTGCCAGCTTTGATTATCCAATAATCTTCCTCATCACTCTTTTAAGGGTTTATCTACCCCTACCCACGGCCAGAGGCTGAAACGATCGGTTAGTTTTTATAGAATTCGTCTTTTTGGATGTGTATGCCCTTTTAAAAAAAATTAAGCGATCGATTCAACCTCTGGTGGTGATTGTTGAATGGAACGTCAAAAAGAGTGTTGTGCGGTGAAATTTCTGCTGTGAGACATAGGAAGCGGAACACTTTTTCAATTTATTGATTCATCTGAGACGAAAAAAAAATTTTTTTTTTATCTTTTTTGCACCTGGCGCCCTCTACATTGGTGGTGCATTGAAAAAGTCTATTAGGGGACCACTAGGGCCAAAAACTGGCAAAGTCACATTTACTTTAACACTTTTGGGTCATTCTTGACATGTCCGGGGATGATATTTGAACTCGTGGCACGTAGTTAATAAACATTCCGGTCATTTAATGATACAATCGATTGATTTAGATATGCTATTCGATTTGTTTGTATAATTTATATTATTATAAATCTTATGAGTTACGCCGAGATTTACGCAAACTGGTTTTAGTCCAGCTTTGTTGACTAGTAGCTGTCCGTTCTACTGAGAAATATCGCCATGGATAACCTTGTACACTAAATATTGGAATGCGAAACCACCCTTATCAATTTTTTGAGAGGGCATCATATCTAAATCTCAGTCCTCCTCAATCCCAAGCAACACTTGAACAATCACACAATAGCATATCAATCTACGAAATATCCTATTCCGCAACAATTTTCTATTTTACGACAGTAAAACAAAATCCTCTGTCTTAGATATAGTCGTCTCCTCGCAATTTTTACTATTTTTGCTCAAACTCATATTTGTTGAGTTATGAATCAAACTAGAAATGCACACAAAATAAGCATTATGTATATTTTAAAACGCCCATGGCCTATATAATCTGCAACAGATTGACGTTTTCCGATCGAATGTGCTGCTACTGAAAGATCCATCATAACACAGCTGTCTAGGATTAAAAATAAAATAAATCCCACCTTTCCACTGACCAACACCGTGTTCAAGTTTATCTTTTTCCGCCACAACCGTCGTCGATGTATTGAGTTATCTTGCGGCTAAAAAAACCAAGCCCACTGTAACCCTGTCTATATAATCGTTGTTCCTGCGCAGAGTAAATTCGAATCGTGAATTTCACGAAAAATCAGCGTGAGGAAAAAGCACTTGCTATATAAATAGAAGCGAGCTTCATTCATTGTTAGCTTCTACTAATGGTCCGTTTGACTTTCAAATGTGTGTTGGAGAAGAGTACCTACATTTTGCGAATCTTACTCGATAGATCCAATGCCATTTATACTATTTCACGTAATATTCATGACTCACTGATTTCTTTGTAATTTGCTTTGAAACACAGTTTTTCAAATATTATTATTCAAGCGCAATAAATGAATATAAGCTAGCACATTGAGGTACGTCACATAATCCGTTGACGTGATGTTTTTATATAGGTACGTAGTCAGTGAAAATATGTTGCAAAAATGAATTGCAATATTTACATCGCAGTTTCATTGCCATCTGCACCTACACTCCGCCACTGCACAATGGTACCAAAGCCGTATTTAGGAAGGCAAAAATGTTTGCGCCAAACCGTAAGTCTTGGATAAATGGAATCTTCGTGTTAGTTAAATTAGAGTGGTTGAGCTCAACATATCAACTTTTTAGTTATTTGAGATAGACCAGCACAATGTTCTACAAAATTGTAGAACAATTCATCTGAAGCAACTTTGCTGAAGATACAAATTTTCTTCATTTTTGTCGCCTTAAATTTGGCTTTGCGGACCATTGTGTACTGGACTGGTAGTTGCATGAATGTGAATTCTTCTTATTTTGATGGAATCTGCTTAGGGGCTGTTCATAAACTACATATATATATATACACTTTAGAGGGGGGAGTCGTCAAGTTAATAGGTCAATACAAATTTCGAAACGTAGACACAAGGAGGGGGTTTGAAATTTCAAATTCGGTGAATGTAGTTTATGAACAGCCCCTTTTGTTCCGTTGATTTTTGTGTACAACTTTATTATCAGCTCGGGACTAGGATTAACTGACTCTCGCAAAAAAGTGTACCATTTCATAAAAGCGAGAAGGCAATCACATACGTCGGCAGAGGCAGATAATGGTTATTCGGCTTACTCGTGAATTATTTACATTTCTCAGATTGACTTAACGCACACATGTGATCCTATCTATAGGATAGTGTGCAGTTTTTTACATTGTGACGTAAAATTAGTTGAGCTTATCTTGAGAAAATCCCAAACTGTCGCACGAATAAGTCACATTATTTTGCAACTGTGACTGTCTCATGTGACCGAAGCGGTGTCAGAACCCTGTCATTGCTAGTGTTTGTGACGAAACAACGGGAATACAAATATTGGCGAATCCTAGTTAGCTACCGTGGAGAATAGAAGAACTATGAAAGTGATGATGATTTCAAATCTTATAATGATTTTATTTTGCAAATTGAGCATTTTTTATACCTGGTTGCTGCTGCGGTGGTCGAACCGTTGAAATCTATGTAAACAACTAAAAATCCTAATAGATTTTTTTATGTTAATATGCCTATACGCCTTTTTAATAGAAACTAAACGATCGATTCAACCTCTGGTGATGAATAGGAAAACGTCAAAAAGAGTGTTGTGAGCAGAAATTTCTACCGCGAGACAGGAAACGGAACACTTTTTTACTTTTCCTGGTAAATTGATTTATCAGAGATGCTCCAAAACTTGATCTACAGTTGAAAAATTTAATTCTGTAACGTTTTTGCAAAGATCCTGCTAGTGTTCAGGAATATTTTTGTTGAGAAAAATGGAAAATTAGAAAAGTGCCTTAGTGGTTATGATCTTCCGCATTTCTTGTGTGTGAATAGATAAGGTTCAAATCAGTTCAGAGCTGTGGAAAATCGTACAATAAGACAATTACCGATGGAAATTGGCAAGTTATTGAATTAAAAATGCTTCAATTTGCGTTGTGAAAAATAGTTATTCTGATGTAAACAAACGGTTTGGTTGACGTTTCTTCTCGAACTCGCGTGGCGCACTCTACGTTCGTGGTGCATTAAAAAGGCCTATTGAGTAGCCCTTGAGTTTTCTACTAACGTAGCAATGACCCTTCGAGCAACGTATTATATTTAAAGGCGTTTCTTTTACTGTTTCTCTTAATGAAATTTATTAATTATTTAATGTGCAAATCATAATTACATGAGCGGGGTATTTTTGATAGTAGAACATAATGATTATGATAGTAGAACATAATGATTAAATTTACTCTCTGCACTTTTTCTTAATAGGCCTTTTTGATGCACCACCAACGTAGAGTGCGCCACGCGAGTTCGTGAGGAAACGACAACCAAACCGTTTGTTTACATGAGAATAGCGATTTTAACAACGCAAATTAAAGCAGTTTTCATTGAACATCTGACCAGTTTCCATCGGTAATTGTCTTATTTTACGATTTTCAACAAATCTGAACTGATTTGCACCTAAACTATGCACACACAAGCAATCCGGAAGATCATTACTACTAAAACGCTGTCCAGACTACAGAGTTATAACATGTTATAACGGTTGTCAAATAATTGCAACACAGAAACCACCATCAATATAGCGCTATAACATGTTATAACTCTGTAGTCTGAACGTACTATAAGGCACTATTCTAATACTTTCCGTGTTAGGGTGGTCCGATAAGGAACAAAATTACCAATTGCTACGAAATTCTAAGATCCACTCTAACTTTTTTGATGGAATTGCTGTATATAGTCAGAGCCAGTCGAGTAGCGCCTATCTGGATTGCATTGACAGTGTTGCAGAAAATCACCTAGGCAGAGGTTGCCAAGGCAGTTTGTTGTTTTGAAAATTATATACTGCTTTTGTTTAGGGAAAGTGTGACAGTTATGGCACTAGTGCTTCCCCAATGGGTCATACGGCCTAAATTAAGTTCAAATTAAGTTTTTCCAAATGTTGCAACAGGCATGCAGAACAGCATTGAGACTATAATCAATCGGTGGAAACTAACGATTGGCTCACTACTTGACTAGCCGATTGGTGCCAAGTAAATTGATTAACGTACCCCATTCTAGTACTACACTATGTTTGTTTTGATTCACTATTAAAGTTTGACAGATAAAAAGAGGGGTTCGTTTGTTTTCCTATGTTTCGAGCGGCGCATCGATTAGTTTGGGACCGAAGATAATACCAGAGCTGAGCCAAAAAGTTAAGCACGTTTCTTCGGGACCTTCTAGTCTTAGAGTTACCTCTATGCTATAATCCTGTGAAATAAATTTTGAGTTTAATGGAAATTTTGAGGTTTGAGGCACATGGACAATTAAAGGACCACCACCACAACTTGTACACTTTTCCTATTTTTATTTTTTCCCCTGCCTACTCACTACAAATCTATGTCTAAGCCCTTGTTGGGCATTTAATACTTGGACTTTTTGTTAATTGTGCCTCCGCTAGTTGGGTCATGGCCCAATTGGGTTTTTAGGGGTATTGAGGTAATTGCATAGAAATATTTTAAATAAGTGTGAGAACATTAGCAAAAACCACAATCTAAGCGCCCCTCGGTTGTAATTCGTATGGGAGCGAGCTGTCAATTTGTTAGTTCAGTGTCAAATATTTTTTATGTTGCTGTTATTTTGCTTTAAATCTTGATTTAATAATCGAGATGGAAGTAAATGGGATCGAAAAAAATATTCTTCTTATCATCTTATTTCATAAGATGTATAGTAACCGATTTTTTTAAATTAAAAAACTCAATAGAGATTAGTGAAGTTTAATCGCCGTGTAAAGTTGTTTATTATTTTCCTCACACTAACCTAAAAAATGCATGAAATTAGATCTGTAAACATGAGTTTGACAGCGTTTTACTATGCATTTTCCTCGGATTTTCACTAACACGCCCTCACATATCGCACCAATACAACCCGACGTGAAAATCACAATTGTTCCAGTTGGAGTTGGCTGTACCTTTGTTTACACAGTTTTTGATCTCCATTTTGAGAGCATAAGAAGATATTTATAAAAATGGTTGAATTGCATGGATGACCGAGGGGGGCGACACATATAAATCTCAATTTTAGATACTCAAAAAATCTCACACTAGCGAATCAATCTTCGAAAAATCTTCTTGCATTTCTCGCATCTACTTGCTCAATTTTTTGCAGGAAATCTTCAGAATCATCATCAATCTTCTTTCTATCTACTCAGCGTGTGAGCAGCTAGCAACAACAAAACACAATCTTTCCTGCAGCGTAGATAGAGTCGTCCCCCTCGTGGATGACCCAAATTTTGCCAACTGATCAGCTTTTTCATTTCCTTCTGATCCACAAAGACCATGAACCCAATAAAGGTTGATCTTATTGCGATAGGACAATTGTTGCAATCACTCAGTACATTCCCACACCAGTTTTGAAGTGCATGTTTTGATTTTAAAGCATATAACGCTGCTTGACTATTTGAACCGATATATCTTGTGTTTAGAATCAAAACGGCCTAAGTTCGATGACCGATTCTCTTCATTTCATTTTTGTTGTTTCGGATTAACATTTCTCGATGCGTTTGATGTCGCTTTTGCTAGCTAATACAACATTTTTCTTTAATACTCCCTTTAACTACACTGACTGATAAGTTCGGAAAATTGGTTCACTGAACTGTGGTAATGCGAAGAGATAATCGATGAAGATAATCAATCATCGCAGTTATGCCCTTATGGTTCTGAACGTTAGAAGTATAATTTAACTTCATTCAAAGTGTTTTCATGTTACTTCATACGCGAAGTTTGCGATTTTCAGAGTTGGTTGGAAATGCTATCTAACATGAAGATTTAGTGTGATAATTTATTAGCTAGAGAATGGTCTTTAGGAGAGGGTAGGTAGATAGCTCCGTTAGAGTACGACAGTATGGAAATTGAATAGAAGTTGAAAATGAGCGAAGGGCCATTAATGCGACAGTACAAAGTCAAACGCACACCTTTTGTCTAACCCGTAAGAAGTATGTCTTCAAATCTACAGGCAAAAAGTGTGCGCCCGCCTTTGCTCATTACTGTCTGCGGCAGTGGAAGAGTTCTAGCGACGTTTCATCAGTACCTAAAGCCCCACGTTGCTGAAAGCATTTCCAGTCGATGGTGTGTTATAATACAATTCTTCTTTACCCAAGCTGCGGTACTTTTTGAAGTTTAAATATGCTATTGAAAATAATTTGGCCAGAGGATTTTTAAGTTGTGAAAAATCTCTTAACGGATATGAGAATGGTTATTTTTGTTATATCTAACATTATCATTTCATATTAGCGAGAACAATGCTGCTGCCATTCGCATAGTTTATAGATTATCCCTAAAACATCTGTTGCATTCTATCCGCCTATAACATATAGAAACATAAATCATTTACTTTTTTCTTTTTATGTTTATTGATTTATCTTTGTTTGTTTGTTGAATGCTGTATTAATATTCATAACATATGTATTTAGTAAATAGTAAACACAATTATTTTTTTAACATGCATAAATATTTCTTTTGTGTAGCATACAAATTTCAGGAAAATCTGCTCCGTACCATGATTCAAATGGAGAACACCTTTTTTGAGCTTGGAAAATCATGTACGAGAAACTGTCTGATTATCTGCGATCGAGGAGTAATGGATGCCAGTGCATGTACGTTGCGGAATTGATGTTTGCTTTGTTCATATTGAAATCTGTTACTATTGTCTTACCATTACTTTCAGTTGTTTCCAAAGAAAAGTGGGACCGAATGATGAGGACCAACAGTTGGAACTCAGTGGAATTGCGAGATAACCGTTACAACCAAATTGTTCACATGGTCTCCGCAGCCAACGGTGCAGAAGCGTTCTATTCTACAGAAGATCATGCTTGCCGATCGGAAGGAGTAGGTTTGGCACGTGAGCTGGACTACAAATCGGCAGCTGCGTGGATAGGGCACCCATACTTCGATGTTATCGATAATTCGACTGATTTCGACAGTAAGATGAACCGCATGATTGAATGTGTGTGTCAGAAGCTTGGTATAGATACTGGCGATCGTCTTTTGACTACCTCAAAGAAAGTCAAATTTCTCGGTAATTTTATACATTTACAATGATTGAGTGTATCACTAATGTTATCGTTTGTTTCTAGTGTCGGAACTACCACCAAATTCCGCCTTCCCAGCGTTTCAAGATTTCGACGTTGTCCATCACTATCTACAGTCAGCTGGGCCGAGAGTACAAGCCAGGCTTCGAAAACGTGGTCAAAACGGCCACTTCAGCTACATCCATACGATTCGTCGGCCACATCTTCATGGCCAATCGATCGAAGTGAAGACACAACTTACACATCGAGACTACTTGAACATGCTCACACAGCGTGACGACTCACACTTTACCATCTATAAGAAGCGTCGTTGCTTCCTTGTGAATAACCAATATTTCCAAATGGATATTTACAAAGAACCCGGTCATCCAAGGTAAGCTATTATAATTGAGAGAGGCGAATTACCAAAAAAAAAAAACCAATCAACTATCTATAGTTGAAATATACTCAGGTCTTTTTTTACACGGGGGATTTGTTCCGTGTAAAAAAACCTGTAAAAAAACCTACCGAGATTTTGATTTTTTACATGCTTAAATACTTTTAAAATTCGTAATTATAGCATGCTATGGTCCATATGGACAAATTTAAAAAAAATAATCTGTATTTACACAAAAAATTATGATTTTTTTTTTTTAAAGTATTAGCTATAGGTAGCTTGAAACAAATAATGTGATTGAAATCAAGTCGATAGGTTTAATCGTTGTTGAGAAATCGTTAAAAACGTACCGTGTAAATCGCGAATCAGCGGCACTAATTGTGTAAAAAAAACCGCGTAAAAAATCGCGTTAAAAAAACCGTGTAGACTTCAGTGTACAGCTATGCCGCGGTATACATAGGGTTTAATGATGAAATGAAGTACATTGTGCTCTTAAAAAAAAACTTAAAGCTACAAGACTACAGCAATTCACTTTCCTCCTTAATTTTTGCCAAAACCTGGTCCTTCCGAAGGAATTCGTGATCAAAGGTGGTATGCCTCAGAACATCCCGGTATATATGTATGTATATACAATCCAATTTCCACTGTCCGGCAGTGTTTTTATGGAAGAAAAATGTTTGCAATATAAGTTAAGTGACAGCGAAATTGAAACCCTATAGCCTTAAATAGGCAGTACTTCTTAAATTTAATATATTCTACAGAAAATAATTGTTTCTGTTGAATCTTTTTATGCAGAAACTGTTCATTGTTGACCCTTCATAAAGCCTCAAGAGAACATAATATATAACCCGTTGTTTACAAGGTCGTTCATAGCATCCCGACAGGGTGCTCATTTAACTTCGGTTACGAAACGAATATTTTTTAAATCGTCTTGCATAAGATTCAAAAGTGTACTTTGAATATTCAATTTGTATTCATGATGTAAATAGGGCTTCAAACTATTCATTTTGGCTAAACATCATTCGAATTTTCCACTGATTTTTGTATGATTAAAGATGATTTTCTTAGCCAGGCTTTTTTTAAGATTCAAAATCCAATTAAAAGTTTTAAAACCATTTGAAAGTTGGCGTGCCATTTTGCCAATGTAATGCCACTGAGCAATACTCGCTGAAAGAAAGTCAACAGAGTTCGGAAAAACTCGAAAACTCAAATCTCATGCGTGAGTTTATTTCGCCTATGAGTTTTGCCCGTGATAAAATAACCGATAAAATACTTCAAATCTCCGCGTACATCGTACAGGTTAGGCAAAGAATGTGCGTTTCACTTGCACTGTCGCATTAATGGCCCTTCGCTCGTTTTCAACTTCTATTCAATTTTCATACTGCCATACTCTAACGGAACTATCTACCTACCCTATTCTAAGATCATTCTCTAGCTAACCACACTAAAGCTTCATGTTAGATAGCATTTCCAACCAACTCTGATCACCGATGAGTTTTAGGGATAAGAATAGAAGGGCAAACCACAAAGGGCCGAAACACAAAATGTCATTAATGTATGAACCTACCACAAAAGGCCGAAAATCCAATAAGGCCGAAAAAACATAAATATTCATCGTTCGGTCAATGAACAATATTACAATTTACGACATGCGCTAAATGATATGCATTTCTTGCATAAAACTAGTTGTTAAATACATTTGAAGTACATAACCTTAAAACTTGTTTCATTTAGCGGAATTATAGTTGCAAGCAACTTTTACAACGTTTATGACACAATATGACTGAAGATTTTCAAAACAATCGATGCAGTTTTTTTTTGCGATGCACGTATTTTTTTCCGAATTGTTTTTATTTTATTCTTAAAACACTATCAGTTTAATGGTGTACTGTAAACAGTCTGAGGAATCTTGAATTCTAAATCTTGAGTTTAAGGAATTTCGATCTTGAAGATCTGAAATTGTGTTCAATTCATGGTATTGGTTTTATTCAAAGTTTTTAGCATACGAAATAGGGAAATTATCGGCAACTCGAAATCAGCCGCACTTTGTAGTGTGTATATATCATTTAAAGAAAAATCTGGCATAACAGGATTGCTCAGTCGTAAAAATGTAATCAGATTGAAGCTGAGAGACTAATGCCGCGGATACACTTGTATGACAAACTGTGAGCATGAGCATTAATTGTATGATAATTATGAGCACTAACAAAAACTATATATAAACTATACAAGTGTGACCATGGATGAGCATGAGTTTTATTATACAAATAAGGCTCATGCTAAAGGTATGTCATACAAGTGTATTCGCGATATAAGGAATCGTTTAAGGTAATACTCTAAGGAAGCCTTAGCGTGAAACTTTAAAGGCACAGATGTCAGCTTCCACAAAACATACAAATTTGAAATTGCTACTCCTTGTTTGCTGTGCTACTACAAACAGAGAGTAGCAATTTCAAATTTGTATGTTTTGTGCAAGCTGACATTTGTGCCTTTGAAGTTTCAGGCTAAGGCTTCCTTAGAGTACATTCAGCGAAGTGTTTTGATGGAAAAATACAGTGAAATTGACATTTAAATTTTTAAATGAAAACAATTAATGGGTGCCGAAGCCGACATTTACCGTATCTCTAAAAAATTCTAATCCTAATGTTTGCATACTATTTGGAAAAGAATCGTCACGGTGACCTATGGTCCGTGGGTTGTCCTCAGTTGGGTTGCAGACATTCAGATAAGTCATATGTTATTAAAATTTTGTGCATAACTTATCTGGATTTTGAATGATGTCGCGATAATAAAAAATGAACTATAATAACAACCTACTGGTTTGAAATTTTGCTAGTTTACAGCTGACTGTTGTTAATAATTAAATTATTAAACATTTGTGGACAAGTTTTAATACTTTCGGCTCCGTATTATAAGACAGTTGAGGTGATTCCTTGTAGAGTCCACAAATGGCGGCTACGTAGGCTATACATGCACTTCCACTTCGAATTTTCAATTACTCCATTTCATTTGAAATTGCTACTTCATGTATGCTGCAGTGCAACAAACGTGGAGTAACAATTTAAATGTTGCACGTGTCGTAGAAGCCGATATTTGTGCACATAAAGTTGCTAAGTGGTTACGAGAATAAGGATGGCACAGCGAATCACCTTAAGCGTTACCAAAGAAACGACCTTTTTTGTTATCTATTTATGCCTTGAATATGATTTATATCATTGGTGCTACAATCAGCCTGATATACAACAACAATAAACAATAAACAATTGAAATTTTCTTGTAGGCTTATTTAAACGTAAAGTAACAGAATCTTACTTTCTTAAAAAATGTGACGTTTCAAAATCATTTAGGAATGTAAATACCATTTGTGTGTTTAAGGGGTACCTTGGCGTTATTAAGGTTACATCGTTTTGATGTACTTTCCATTTAGTTTGAGTACTACTTTATCGTTTTGATACTACTCAAGTGTTTTGATTACTCTTTAATTGCTTTCAGAACATTTTTGCACAGTTCATGTCATTTTTGATGTTTTGCACTGATTTGGCGCTTTAGCGCATTTTTTGTTAATAGCTAGGATAGGGTGGACGTACCAGCTATGGATATCTATTATGGTGTGTGCCAATTATGGCATATGGGAATAACATAAGCCTTAATTAGAATACACTATAATATGAACGTATAAGAAGTGGTAGGAAATAAACCTGTTTTCAATGCTAATTCACCCATGAAACTATGAATGGTGTTCCTATGCAGCATTATAGAAAGTTCTGCCTGAAATTGCAAAAAATCATTTTTTGCTGATGTGTCAAAAATCGAAATTACTTATAATAATTAGACATCATAAAACAATGATTTTGGAATTTTTGGTGTCTACAATTTCTGCATTGAGGCATCACTAATAATGATTTATTGAACACCAATATAAAGGAATTTTAAATATTCCCTATAATTGGTCAAAAATAATTTTCCTAAAAATGAACCTCACACGGGGCAAGAGTGCCACCCCTATATTTATGAATAAAATTATAAAAAATGTAAAAGAAATTGCTTCATTGCCCATTTAAGTCTTCGGTAAGCTTGTTTTCACCAAATTTGATAAAACCAGCTACATGAAATAATATCATCAACAATAGTTTTCATTTGATTTCATTTGTTATGTATTGAATAATATTCTAAAATTCATTTGTTAATTTGCTATTTATTGAATAATATTGTAAAATTCAATAGTTAAATTGAGTAAACAATATCAGCTATTTCTAGCCCCATAGGAGTTAGCACTCTTGCCCTATTGCAGTTTAAAAAAAAAAAGATTTGAGATGAAATTTTAAAAAAATCGTAAACAACTTTTGACGAGACATAATTGGCATTACATTGCTGATGTATGAAGACAATAATATGAAGTTGCAAAACGGTGTAGAAACTCCTATAAATATCCACTATTTGGCATATATAGAACGTACGATTGTTAAGGTGGCACTCTTACCCCACCCGACCCTACACCAAACCTATACTTTTTTGGTATGTTTTGAGCTATTTTGGGCGTTTTTTAACCATTTAAATGCCATTCTTTTTTTGGTATTAAGTAATCATGCCTTCAATTTTGCGTTTTAAATCCATTTTTTTAGTTTTAAAGTCCTATTGGCCTTACTACATCTGTATTCAATAATTGTCAATCAAAAGTAAAATCAAAAGCAAAGATTAATATTTACTTTAAGTTAAGTTTTAGTTACAGTTGCATAAATACAGGGTGTCCATTCAAACGGGAAAACCGGGAAATGCGGGAAAAAACCGGGAATTCGGATTTGCCGGGAAAAATGTGGGAAAACCCAAATCGCACCGGGAAAGGTCATATATACTCATCCCAAGTAACAATTTTGGTTTTTCATACTCTTGCAGACTATAATTTGGTCTTGAAGCATCATATACAATTTGCAATGTTACTTGGAACCAATCAAGTTATATCGCATACACCATTATAATCATCTGTTTACAACTTTCATATTATGTCTTTACCACAGTATCAAAAATCCTCAAAACTACAACAACTCTATACTTTTCTTTCACTCGCAATCTATTCGCGCACGGGGAAAACGATGATTTTGCCGCTTTTCCGACCACGATAGCTTAGAGAGTAAATTTTAAGAATTTATTTTGGTGTCATTGGAAGAAAAGTGTTTGAATTCTTTTGCTACAATTTTCCGAGTGAAGTAGTTCTAGTATAAAGCCTGAGCGAGACATATCTTGTTACGAAGCTACACCGGACACAATCAAAGAACTAAAAATTATGACATCTGTAAAACGAATGATCCGAGTGTTAATGTGAGTATATTATTTAAAAAAATAAACAGCTGAACTCTAGAAATTTTACAAAACTTAATAAACCAAACCAATTGTTGGCCTCACGAAGGTTTACTCATTCTATCATTAAGTCAAATCATCGTATGCATTGTTGAGTCTGCAAAACTTCAAGATAAGATATCCGGGATGATTTGGATAGTTCTACAATGTTATTTTTAAACACAACTAAACATTTTAAATTATGTTATGAATCTCCGTGATGCACAAAATGCTCAAAAATTCTGAGTGGACATCGAACAAGATTTCGATTAACCTGTAAAATATCTCCGGTCTCTTGAATTGATATATGCTTTTTCCGACATACCACAACAACATTTAGGCTCATGTTTTGCAGCGAGACTCTTTGTTTTTGTACGGATTCATGATTCCATGAGATTTTGGAGATCTAGATCATCGACATGTTAATGTAAATCTCATTTCATATTATTTGCACAAGGTAGACGTATTGTAAAGCAACTGTGCTCAACAAATTATGTGATTATCTATAAGGGCCCATGCATTAATTATGTCACGCTAAATCGAGGAAAAATGTACACCCTCTCCCCTATCGACACGTTTTTTCCTATACCTAATGCATTGCTTGTCACAAAATATTAGCCCCCCCCCCCCCCCATCAACCCTAACCTAATATATTTTTCTTAGATTATTCACCAATAGAGCCCAAATAAGGCAAAAGATTTAATACCGCAATTATTTGTAATTCCTCCAACGTAGCTAACATTTGGATTTATATCTTTCGCAGGTGCAAAGGGCTAATCTTATTGGAGACGTACACCTCGTTGAGCGGTGATAAGCTGAAGGGTATTTTACCGACATTTCTTAACATTGTTAAAGAAGTCACCGGACAGCCAAATTACTCGATGTTCAATTTATCGCTGAAGGAGGATTGGAGCAATACGAAAAAATTCTGCTACTCACTTCATGGTAAGAAAACTGTTTGTTGTCACAGCGCTACAAACACTGGACCCAGCGACAGTGACAAGTAAATGTTTGATGAATGTAGACATTGTTTCATGCTCACTCCGCATTATATCTCCTATTGTGTCCAAAACAACTGTTTGGGATGCATCGTATACTTATTTTACTTTTTGAATATCAATTAACGTTGTAGTTTTCTTTATTCCCTACGACTAACCATCACGTAATGTAAGGACTGATACTTTTTGCTTATAAAAATCTATTCCAGATTTCTATTTTGACATTTTTTTTGTTTTCTTATGTACTTCTATCTGTACTTAAAATCTTTGAACATGGAAACAAATATCTAGTGTTTGGCTTAAATTTTCATGTTTCTGCCCAAACAACATCTTGGATACTTGCATGAGTTTTGGATTTGTATCATGGTATTACCCAGCAATATTAAAAGCTTTTACCGAACTAAGAACATCATAACAACCTAATCCAAACCTGATGCATACTATCTGTTATAAATGATACCACCTACATTTATTTAGCAATGTTTTGAGTGATATGATATTGATGGCATTCAGTTATTCTAAAATTTATTCCTTTTCACAAACTTTTCATACATTTTATTTAATTCCTACATATTATATACACCTATCAAATGCATCTGAGTTGTTATACAATCTCAAAGATACCGTTAAATCAATACACAATAAGTAGCCATTTATTGTCAAGTCCTTGCCTAGTCATACTTTCATTTCCATTGGCATTATCGTAGTTATTTCATTATTCCGTTTGAGTTTCGATTCAGTAGCTCAAAATTGCT
The DNA here is from genome assembly GCF_037179485.1 of Ochlerotatus camptorhynchus. Classification (NCBI taxonomy): domain Eukaryota; kingdom Metazoa; phylum Arthropoda; class Insecta; order Diptera; family Culicidae; genus Ochlerotatus; species Ochlerotatus camptorhynchus. The sequence goes on along the minus strand of NW_027040695.1, from coordinate 684,905 downwards.
TGCGTCGATTTTAGTTTATCCTATTGGCAAATGTTATATATTAGTATAAAATTCTGTTTCTTTTCTCTTTATTTTTATTATTCTAGATCAAGATGAAGGTGAGTTTAGAGCAAATGGACACTCGCAAAAAATGATTAACGGTACAGCTTAAATGTCATTGAGTGTATGATTATTATTTTTCTATTAAATCATAATTCTTCTTGTAATGGTGTGTTCTTCTTCGAACAACATTTTTAAAGATGATTCACAAGATCTTATTCTTGTGCATCTTTCCAAATTCTTATTTTTCTTAGAATGAACGATTTCTTCTATTGATTTTTTCAACAATCGGTGGTATTAGATTAGAAATCTCTTGTTAAAAATGACTTCAAATGGATGTTCTCTGTATTTTTTTCTATTTGCTCAAAACTATTGCTCGCAGAGGAACGTGTTAAATAACATGGTGTATAAACATTTTTTGCAGTTTTCTACAGGCAAAACAACAACAATAGGTGCATTAATAGCAATGTTAACCTTTAATCGCCTGTTACTATAAAAATTGCAATGTTCAGATGGGAGCCAAGCTCTGAATTCTGATGGCTCGTAAATTAATCTGAAACTACTGGAAACTGTTTACTTAAAGAGTTACTTAAATATTCGCTCGATAAGTGTTAGCAGCAGGGAAAACAAAAAAGTAGAAAACAAGCTTTAAACAACAACATGTGAGAGAAGAATTTAGCCAACAGGTATATTTTTGCAATCAATTTATGTGTATTGTTAAACTAGTCCAGGTATTGTCATGTGTTAGATTTCGTTTCATTTGAATGTTCTTTTAGTACTTCAAACATTAAAATCATGTCTAAAGCCATCAGTTCAATAAAAACGGAAACCAAAAATCTTTGGCTAAATTACTTACCCATCTCATTCAGTGATCGCGCGTACTAAGCGTTGACAATTTTTGTGTGGATAAAAGAAATACCTAACTAAAGCAAATAGGAACAACCAACACTCTGTTTTGAATGTATTTTATATTAAAATATTGAGCCCTATTTCTTTAAACAAAACCTGTACTTTCTTTTTGACAGCAAGAATCCATAAATACTTAACTGCTGAATTGCATTTCATTATTTTGATGACATACCCTAGTGTAGTAACGAATATTGGATCCTGCATTTGTTTTCATTCAAATTCTGTTTCTATTCCCACCTTTCTTTACGAATGTCAATAGTCACAACATTAAATAGTTATTCAAATAGACTACCTTTAATTCCGGCTTTTTAGTAAATAACTCAATTTAGAATGGCATGATTATTAGTCGCCTTACGTTTACACTTGCCATGTTGTGGTTATCAATATTTGTAAAGAAAAGTGGGAATAGAAACAGAATTTGAATGAAAACGAATGCAGGATTCAAGGGTCCGCCGGGTGATGCTAATCGAGCCAACGTAATGTTAGTGGGTAATTATGGTCCTTAAGGATTCAATAGAACATGGGACAGTTATGCTTATAACGGCAGAATAGTGCATATATATAGGTATTGAATTAATTGAAAAATTCTAATTACTTCTACGAAACCCATGCGCTTTTTCTGTGTGTCCATCTTGAAGATGAACGAGAAAGATTTGGAATAACGACTATATGCCACTAATTTAGGCCCATACAAAAATTCAGCAATCGACCAAAAATATCCATTCGCACCGTCCCATTTAGATAAAATCATCACACATTCTATAACTCCATCTTCTTCAAATTCAAAGTAGGCAACGGCAGCGATTCCGTTTTCGCTTGCATCGCAGAAGATATTCAGTTGAGCAACATACGTGGCTTCAGCAGACGTGATGAACCGGTAGCACCGAGGAACGCTTACCTGGTGTACGCCAGGTAACAGTGTAATGTAGATCATCCACTTTTCTTTCATTTTTATAATGATTCTCCGTTCCCATCTCCTTATACAGACTCATGTTCTTCTCCGTGGTAGTGCCATAGAGGTAACTCTTATGCCAGAAGGTCCCGAAGCAACGTGCTCAACTTTTTGGCTCAGCTCTGGTACCATAGAGGTAACTCTAAGACTAGAAGGTCCCGAAGAAACGTGCTCAACTTTTTGGCTCAGCTCTGGTACTCTCTTCGGTCCCAAGTTAATCGATGCACCCCTCGAAACATAGGAAAATCCACGAACCCCTCTTTTTATCTGGCAAAGTTTCATAGCGAATCAAAACAAACATAGTGTAGTACTAGAATTTCGACTAGAATGGATTTGCTTGAGACCAATAGGCTAGTCCAATGTGAGAAAAGTCCACGTAAACAGTATCACTGAACTGTCATCAGATTGAGGTTAACCCCGACGGTGCAAAACCTAATTGGGTAGAAGGCTATATCAACAATCAATACGAAACTAACGATTTTAAATTGGCTCACCACTTTAGTAGCCTATTGGTCCCAAGCAAACGATTAACGTACCCTATTCTAGTCGAAATTCTAGTACTACGCAATGTTTGTTTTGATTCGCTATGAAAGTTTGACAGATAAAATGAGGGGTTATTGGTTTTTCCTATGTTTCGAGGGGTGATTCGACAAGCTTGGGACCGAAGATAGTCCCCCTTATTCTGCGAGTCACGTGACTCTCTGTCACCGGTGAGGTGAGAATTGTCACCTCGTGTGAGGTGACTCTCCATTTGATTTGCACGGAGAGTCACCTCACACGAGGTGACGATTGTCACCTCACCGGTGACAGAGAGTCACGTGACTCGCAGAATAAGGGGGAGTACCAGAGGTGAGCCAAAAAGTGGAGCACGTTTCTTCGGGACCTACTTGTCTTAGAGTCACCTCTATGGCTATATAGCGTACACTCGAAGGAAGAATAAACTATAACAACTTTGTGACTCGAAGCTTAAACAAATGCGTGTGTTATTTTCTAGATCATAAAGAAACGTCTCCCTCTTGAAAAGTACAAATTAACAGATATAATAGCATGTAGCATTTTTTTTGTTCCGTGACCTCATCCCTGGCACTTACGGCACTGGGTGAGGTTTCGAAAATTTCCTCCAGTCTTTTTGAAATGTTCTCACTTCACTCAGACATGGCTAGATTTTTCTAAGGCCTTGAGGTTGTTTAGTTCACTAGACTTGAAGTAAACAAAACAAAAATCATTAGAAATCCCGTTGCGCAAATCGTCAGGACAGGATTTCATTTTCATTTTTGATTACTTGGACTGGTACAACTCCAAGTAATTTGCCCAGTTCATTTTTGATCTGATCAAGGGATTCACAACTGGGCAGACCTTTCATGACAACCTTGAACCCCTTGAACACACGTTCAGTTTTGGTGTCGTAAGTAAAAAATTGATGCTGCTTCTCAGTAATATCAACAATCAATACGAAACTAACGATTTTAATTTGGCTCACCACTTTAGTAGCCTATTGGTCCCAAGCAAACGATTAACGTACCCTATTCTTGTCGAAATTCTAGTACTACGCAATGTTTGTTTTGATTCGCTATGAAAGTTTGACAGATAAAATGAGGGGTTATTGGTTTTTCCTATGTTTCGAGGGGTGAATCGATTAGCTTGGGACCGAAGAGAGTACCAGAGCTGAGCCAAAAAGTTGAGCACGTTATTTCGGGACCTTCTAGTCTTAGAGTTACCTCTATGGTAATATCAACAATCAATACGAAACTAACGATTTTATATTGGCTCACTACTTGACTAGCCTATTGGTCCCAAGCAAACGATTATCGTACCCCATTCTAGTCAAAATTCTAGTACTACACAATGTTTGTTTTGATTCGCTATGAAAATTTGACAGATAAAATGAGGGGTTAGTGGATTTTCTTATGTTTCGAGGGGTGAATCGATTAGCTTGGGACCGAAGATAGTACCAGAGCTGAGCCAAAAGTTGAGCACGTTTCTTCAGGACCTACTAGCATAGAGGTAACTCTAAGACTAGAAGGTCCCGAAATAACGTGCTCAACTTTTTGGCTCAGCTCTGGTACTATCTTCGGTCCCAAGCTAATCGATTCACCCCTCGAAACATAAGAAAAACCAATAACCCCTTATTTTATATGTCAAACTTTCATAGCGAATCAAAACAAACATTGCGTAGTACTAGAATTTTCACTAGAATGGGGTACGTTAATCGTTCGCTTGGGACCAATAGGCTAGTCAAGTAGTGAGCCAATTTAAAATCGTTAGTTTCGTATTGATTGTTGCTACTAGTCTTAGAGTTACCTCTATGGTAATATACTTGAGAAGACGTTTGAATCCGTCCAAGGTTTCAGCCAATACACGGTATTCACCTCGGCGGCCAATTTGCAGTGAAAGCTTGAATTTCACGAAGGTCAAAATCGGAAGTGGTTATCAAAGTAGGGGGAATCTTTTCCTTTTTGGCATTAAGCCGGGAAAGTTTATTAGAATTTTTCCTGGATGATGGATCATTCTCATCATCCGTGAGCAAAGCAAATTGATTACTCAAATTAATTTCATCAGAAGGGGGATCAAGAGAATGCCCCTTTCATTTGCGCTTAGGTGCCATGGCGGCAGTAAAACGTTTATCCAAATCGATTTCCAAGCAGATTGCTATAAGAATCTTAAGGATCGTAGAGGAATTTTCCAAATCGATATCCAAGCAGGATTACCTCGGGTAGGGTAGGGTCCAAATAAGGATAAGAGGATAGGAAAATCAAATAACCCCTCATTTTATCTGTCAAACTTTCATACCGAATCAAAACAAACATTGCGTAGTACTAGAATTTCGACTAGAATGGGGTACGTTAATCGTTTGCTTGGGACCAATAGGCTAGTCAAGTAGTGAGCCAATTTAAAATCGTTAGTTTCGAATTGATTATTGGTAGAACATTTACAGGTATATTGGGCTCTGAAAAGTGTTGTTTAAATTTGTTGTAGCTTTAGGTAGCAGTAACACCATAGAGGTAACTCTAAGACCAGAAGGTCCCGAAATAACGTGCACAAGTTTTTGGCTCAGCTCTGGTACTCTCTTCGGTCCCAAGCTAATCGATTCACCCCTCGAAACATAGGAAAAACCAATAACCCCTCATTTTATCTGTCAAACTTTCATTGGCGTTGACGGCACCGTCGAAAAATTTGCTCTTTCAGCAAATATAGACAGTTTCTTATGGGAATTTTCGGTGGAGTGAAAGGATAGTACAAAGTCCGCCATGTTTCACGCACAGTCTGACGTTTGCTTATGGATTTTCTCATAGGAGTAAAGAGCTACAGAGTCGCCGTCAACGCCAATAGCGAATCAAAACAAACATTGCGTAGTACTAGAATTTCGAATAGAATAGGGTACGTTAATTGTTTGCTTGGGACCAAAAGGCTAGTCAAGTGGTGAGCCAATTTAAAATCGTTAGTTTCGTATTGATTGTTGGTAAGACTTCCTTCAGCAAAAAACAAATAGATGCGCACGACAAGAGAACACGATGCGGACTGTCAAAGATAGGTTGATTGCTTGATTAGCTCTTTCACCAGAAGCCCGGTTGGAGTGGCTTCTTGGCACATTCGATCTCGGTGATATGCGACCCATGCATCTGTTGTCCAAGATGAAAGAACTTTCCACTGGCCTCAACGTGAACGATAACCTCCTGAAAAAAAATTTCTTGCAGCGAATGCCATCACATATTCGCCTAATTTTGACTATCAGCGACGATTCATTGACGAAGCTGGCGGAGATGGCTGACAAGATGGAAGCGTCCCCACAGTCCGCAGCGGTTTCTACTTCCCATGGGGTAAACTAAAGAGCCTGACTTTATTTTAAACACGAATGAAAAATTAATCATATGAGTTACGTAGTAATTTCAGAAGATTTGCACCATGATTCTGTATCTGTAAACTTATTTATCTAAAAAATGATTGCTTTTCTACGTACAGAACAGCAGTTAAATGTGGATAAAATTAATCTCATGTCTGACGGAGCTGCAAGAGATAAAAATCTCTAAAATAAAGATTAAAAAAAAATAATAACGGAGCTTCCCAACTAACAATTTTCACAAGGTAAACGCTTTACTCATTTCATTTATACAGCCTCAAGCTGTATTTAAACGTTATACGATATGAAGAAACCTTTACTCAACCTCTATACAAGCAAATCTGGCGAACTTACTCAGCTACTTATGGCTGTTGGAACGGTTGGGAGAAGCTCTTATTGCATACCCATTAACGCTTCTATACAGCTGTTATTATGCTGTTAAGTTGTGTGTGAACTTGAAAGGCGCTTATTCAATCTTTTCCCGGTAATCCAATAATCACTACACAGCTTTCTCTTGAAGCCGGGTTAAATACTGTTAACGCTTTTTTATGAAGGAATTTATTGAGCTTATTTTACTGTGAATCAAATTAATCGAAATTAGTTACAAATCATCATCAAATTATTTACCCTGCACCGGAGGAACCTGGAATCGAACTCGAAACGACCTCATTGGCAAACCTTGACACTACCAACTGTGCTACGCCAACACTTTGAACTTGTGTAAACAAATCAACATTTCCTTCTACAACAAATTCACTGAGTAGAGGCTTTATAATAGTGCACATGAATCACTTTTCTCGACTAGTTATAAAAGAGCAGAGTAAAAGCTGTAAAACTGCACACGTCTAAAAATAAATCTAGTTGACTGTGAAAATGCTTCCGAAGTTGCTCTAACACACTTTATAAGCTGAGTACAGGTTGTTTAGTTGTTGAAAAAGCACTTTTGATGTTTATGTTATTCAGCAAGAGTGGTTGGTTGTTTAGAAGCCATCAAATGAGTAATATATTCACTTTGTTAGCTTTGTTTTGCAGCTACAAGTGTTTTGATTAGTGTTGATTAGTGTGTGTATAGAAGTGACATTAGCATTTATTGGCTGATGTTATTCAGTGCGACTGACAAATTGAATAAGGGTTGTGAGAAAGTTGAGTAAACGCTCTCCAAAACTATTTTGCTAGCTTTTGCTTGTAGCTGTATCTGCAGCTTCTTTTCAGCTACTTTACAGTACAACGCTGGAAAAGTTGGCTTACAAAGCTGAAAATGTTAGTTGGGTTGCATACCAGTATAAAATCGTCTCTTTGTCTGTCTATTGACGGTTTCAACAGTAAATTTGAGCTCATCCTAAAAATTTGCCACAATGTGTGTACTATGTTTACTGAAAATGTACATCAATGTTCCAATATGTAAATACTAAATTTTTCAGGATTTTTGCAGGCTTCAGAATTCAAGTTTTTTGTATTAATGTTTTAGAGTCATTATTACATAAATATTTGTTATGTGAGCTGTAACAGAAATACCTTTGTCCAAAATTTTCTAATTGTTTCCATCCTTCATATTTCTAAGACTTCGAGTTTTAAAATTTTTATTTCTAAATAATATTTTTATTGCATGATTTCTCAATCAATTTCCATATGAGATCTTTACTACACGTAATTTTAAGTTAAATTATTACAATCAAACAACCAATTCACCATTTCTTGTTATACTCCAAACCGTGTTCACTTCACCAATCGCAGTTCCTCAATTGAATATGATCTGACCATGAAACAAGCAACTCATGGGATTCCCGATCAACTTCGACCTATTATTATTCCGCGTATTTTTACTGAAAAGTACCAACAAGTCAATTGCATGAAAATATATTTTACAGACGGGTCCCGTCTCAATGGATCCACTGGCTTCGGTGTCTTCAATGAAAACTCTAGCGCCTTCCGCAAACTTCAGGAACCTTGTTCCGTTTTTGTTGCTGAGCTGGCAGACCATTACTTCATCTTCACGGATAGTCTCAGTTCGATTGAGGCTATTCGGTCGATGAAACAAGGTAGGCACTCATCTTATTTCCTTTCAAAGGTAAGGGAGCAGATGTGTGTGCTGGTCGAAAGATCATATATGATTACCTTTGTATGGGTCCCCTCACATTGCTCAATCCCAGGCAATGAGAAGGCGGACTCTCTCGCAAAGGTGGGCGCGCAGGAAGGCGAATTGTATGACAGGCAAATTTCACACGATGAATTTTACCGTTTAGTGCGTCAGAGTACCTTTTCGAGTTGGCAAACCGATTGGGACACTGGAAATCTTGGACGGTGGTTACATTCAATTATTCCTAATGTTTCTTCGAGAGCGTGGTTTAAAGGCTTGGGCTTAAGTCGTGACTTCATTCGCGTGATGAGTAGACTTATGTCCAACCACTACTCGCTAGATGCTCATCTCAATAGAATAAACCTCGTGGACAGCAACATCTGTCGGTGTGGAAACGGTTACGATGACATCGAACACGCAGTTTGGCAATGTACGGATAATGACGCCGCCAGAGAGCGTCGAATACCCTCGAGGCCCAAGGAAGACAACCCTATGTTCCTATCAGAGACGTGTTGGCAACCCGTGATCTCTGCTATATGCAGTCCGTTTATGTTTTTCTTCAAATGTCTAGTATAAGAATTTAATTCCTTTTGTCTCTCTTTATTAGTTTTTGTTTGTCTTGTCCCCCCGTCTCGATGAGTCTCATCGTCGCCCACTGGTCACCCACCATAGCCGGTCGAACTCCGGACGAAGCTAGAACAGCACTACCGTTCATACTGGCGACAACGCTCTGATGAGACAACGAAACCCTACCCCAAGCTCCTCCCCTGATCCTATCCTTCGAAAATGTACCCTTCTAACCTCGAGTAAGCCGCGAATAATCGGCCCAACTCCTACTTGACATAGAATTAAGTGAATTTTGTTACACACAGTGAACAATGAATTATCGGCTCCGTAAAGCTAACGCGATTGAGCCTTCCAAATAAACGAACTAGATAAAAAAAAAAACCAATTCACCAAAAATTGGGTTGTAGATTTTTTGTACTATAAGGCCAGGCCATTACAAAAAAAATCAGTTTTTATCCCCTGGCTGTCTCGTGATTCGCGAGTTTGACAAGCGAACAAAAAAAAAAAAACGCATTCGTACAAAATTGGGAATAGCCCAAAATCGTTCGAAAGAACGATGTTCGAAAGTTAGAATTGCTTCGAACGAAAACGGGAATGCGAAATTGCCTTCGTTTCGAACGAATCCGGTTCGTACGAAAACGGGAATAGAGGTGATAATTTCTAAAAATAGTATTTTAGCTGTAATAAGCATTTCCAAACCTGATCTTACGATCATTGATTATGTTCAGTTTTCAAAAATATAGGATTTTTGTTTTAGTAAAATTGAAGTCTTGCCCCAACCCTTTTATCGAACATCCCAGTTATTTCTCTTGGAAGTTCAGAGGATTTCTTGGTTTCCAACAAAGCAAGCATGACATCAACACATTCCTACCCAATTACCTTTTAAATCACTTGTTTTACACACTAGGCCCAAGGATAACCTGTTGGTTCTGTGTAATTACTGCTGATCTGATAATAACGGAGTACCATCAGCGGGCGGTCAATCATGCTCATGCTCCGAACACTGGTACCAGTTAAAGCGTCATAATCTAATGAAGAAATAAAATGTTCGCTAATGTATAGATTGTGTTCAAGTGACATTGTTACATGTTTATTTGACAAAGATAATGAAGTACTATTCGGTGTCCATATCCGAGCTATCATCATCGTCATCGGAATCATCGTCTTCGTCATCGTCATCGGAACCTTCATCATCGTCGGAAGAACCATCTTCACTATCCGAACCGAGCCATTCATTACCAGTGAGACTGTTAGCGATAAGCGTCTTCCATTGATCCATTTTATGCAAATCTGTGAAATTAATAATGATTAATTGATTTTGGATACTGGAAATATCGACAATATCATACCGATGGAATAGAAATCACTCAGTGTATACTGTCGACTTCCACTTTCGTACAGACCGCCGTAGATGTAAAGAAGTCCTTTGCATACAACGATTCCTGAGTTCATACGTGGTGTTGGTCCACCGAGATCAACCGTTTCTGAGTTCATTTTAGTACTGGAACTGCTCTGCGAAGGCCCGCCCACAGACACGGTAAAAACGCCATCATCGTGGACAACAGTTTTCACTTCAGCTGGCTTAGTTTCTTCCTCCATTTCGGCTTCTTGAGGTTTCAGGGTTTTTTTCTTTGTTGACAGATCAAGCTTTCTCCAGCTATGCGAAGCCGGATCAAGCGAGTGTAGTTCGTTGCTGAACATGCCTCGTACGTCCTCTTCATCTTCTTCGGTGTCCAATACACCTCCAAATGTATATACTTTACCGTTAGCAGCAATCACGGCACTCATTCCACTCCTGGGAGGTGGACGTTTTCCGCCAGGTTTGACGCTTGTCCATTTATAAGACTCGAGGTCATTTTTATCCGATGTTAGCGCAAACATATCTGCATGTGTGACTCCACGATCTATTTCCTTCTTAACATTTGACTTAGAATAGCCACCCCAAACGAGAATCTTTCCTTCGGGATTAGCTATCATGCAACAACCGGAACGAGGTGCTGGTGGAGTTCCAGATGGCTCTATCTTAGTCCAAGTATAATTCTCCAACGAGAAACAATGTAGGTCATTGAAGTATCGATAGGACGTGTTGTTATCATGAAAACCGCCAAAAACAAATAATTTCTTCTTGGTTACAACCATTCGGTGACCACTTCTGGCGTTTGGCGCGTTTGCAGCATTGATTTTTTCCCATTGCTTTTTGGCAATTCGGTACACCCACAGATCTTTATAGTGGTAGAATTGAAGCTGCGATGGTGAAGCAAATTCCCCTCCGAAAAGCCAGATTTGACCACCGTCCGTGCTCACCGAAACCATCTGGTGACCACTTCTGGGAGCTGGACAGATCGATGATTTAAGCACTTTCCATTCGTTCTTGGTGATATTGTAGCAGAAGAAATCTCCATAAACAAAGGTCTTCTGACCATTGAAAAATTCTCCACCATTAATAAAAATCTCTTCCTTATCCGGATGGGAACAAATGGAATAATTGGCTCTTGCGGTCGGTGGTGCACAGAGAACTTCCGTTAGATCCGAAGATTTAGTTTCTATTGCTTCATATTTAGCCACAATTGTTTCAATATCGTCCTAAAAGTTATGATTAGACATTAAAATTTAATATTGGATTTCAAACTGGCTATAATAGCTTACCTCGCCAAGCTTTGCGATCATTTTTTTCTGCCTAGCCGCCAGTTTTTTATCCGTTTTAATCGTTGTTTTTTCGGCTCCTTTGCCTTTTTTCTTGTTTTTCTCTCTTTTGCCCATTTTGCCAAAAAATCTCTTGATTAACTATTGAATTTACAAAAAAATATAAATGCGGTGGTAAACGCACGTTTGTAACGCTCAAAAGCTAACACAGAGTAGTAAACAAAAACATGTGTTCGCCTTCGTTTAGTGTCTTGCGGGAAATGTCAAAAGTCAGCAGAAGTTAATATGGCTGAGTTCTTTCGCTCGAGGGGTGTATCGTTAGAAACACTTCGAAGCCTCTTTCAGGCGTGCTTTCAGGCGCATCGGAAAATCGAAAACAAGCTAACTTTCGTCTAGAACAGATCAGACACGAACCACCCAACAAACAATTTGTGCTGATTAAGAGCTGAATAAGCTATTTTTTAGCTGAAGAAGCATATTTTTGCCTTAATAAGCTCTTATTCCGCTTACAATGTTTGTTGGGCAATTCATAACTTTTGCATGCGGGTTCATGGCTTAGCTAAATATTTTCAGCAAACATGAAGCCAGATGTCAGTAGTGTGCTTTGGTCAGAAATTTTATTGTTTTTGCTATGGTCATTCATGTCGGTTTGTCAGTGATAAGTTCAGACTTTTGAGTTATAACATGTTTGTGGTGTGTTTAAAAAAACTATATTCCATTTTACGGAATGACAGGAGCTAGTTTGGTTGACAGAATTGGATGATATTGATGTTGATTCTCACAGTCGTTAAGTAACTGTCTCCTGTCAAAGTTCATTAATGAGTTGAATCAGACACGTCTCGTAAAATGCTTTATTATAACATGTTATACAAGCTATAATGATTCTGCCTAATGACTGGGTAGATTATACTCATTCTTACATGGCGTATGGAGTTGTCAAAATCTTGATGAGTACCCAGATTCTGGATAAACCAAGGGGGGAGGTGGCTGTCAAATACGAACAATCGTCGCCTACCTCGCATAACTGGTTCCAAACGTAAACAACCCATAACAAACCAATTTCATACAAGAATGATCAGTAGGGGCACGAACGGAAGCTTGACGTAGGACCACTAGTGGACGGAACAAATGTGAAAAGCATTTAGTTCTTTTAATTGATCGATCATCTATTATCTTAACTCTTTCCGTTTTTGAATTTGTGGCCCTGAAAAGGACCGTTTGTTGTTTTTTTCCTGGTGTCCATCGAAAGGGTTGTTGGAGTTGGAGGGTACGGAATGAATAGGTACTAATCTCTGTTGCTTCGGTCTGTAATCAAGAAAAATATTATTTATATTACTATTCAATAAATTGCTTCAACAATCTACATACACAATGGAATATATACCAACAGTATGATCGCTTTGGACGCCTAAAGCAGTAAATATTGGCCGGTGGTAAGAGAAGTAGGTGATGAATCGTTTGCACCTAAGGTCCGAGATATGCATCTTAAAGACCATATCGATACAAGATCCCCTGAGTGTGGTTGGCTGTTGATTCAACGCTAGATTGTTGCTTCTTCCATCGAACTGTGTGTAGAATATATCCGGCCGTGGCGATTCAAAGAAAAAGTTGACGAAGAGAATCGATCAAAATCATTTGCAACCCCTGCTTCCAAGTTTGGTTACAAGATTACAACTGGAGAGCATTTTGTGTGGTCGTTGGGGGCGTGTAAAGCAGATAAATTCTATGCCTAATTTTTACTGGAATAAGCTTGGTGGCCCAGAAAAGGGCCGTTTTGTTGCCAAAGTTGGTGATGATTTAATCTCCGAAACCGTACAGAGTGCGTCTCTGTCGCTTCACACCTAGATCCATGGACGCTTACGCTTGGCGTGTTTATTGTAGGTGACAGCATCATGGATCTCGTTTTCCAGTAACACCTTCAGCACACCTTGTAGATCAGACCGGAGATACGTTTGACACCACCACGGCGAACCAGACAACGGATGGCGGTTATCACGAAGAACCTTGCGATGACGCTTGGCACCTTCTTTACCAATACCTTTTCCTCCTTTGCCACGAACAGTCCATTGTTGCTTGAGTGGACTATCTAACCTGCCACCACCAGTTTGGTATTAATTCGGACCAAGTAGATGTATTACTGATCCCTTAGAAATAGAAGAAGTAAGAAACCAGGTTGTTGAGCTCATAGCCAAATGACGCTGTTACATCAGTTTGCCGCAGAGCTAGCTGATATTGATAATTTATGCAGTAACAAACTTGCTGAACACTTACCAACGTTTTGTTTTCGGGAATCTTAAGGAGTTGGCCATAAGGAAAGATATTAGTGAAAAAGACGAGGCTTTTGTTCTACTGGTAAATTCACTTGAACTTAAGGACCCGTTCGCTGATGTAAGAACACCCTAAAACAATTTGTCGTATTTGGCCTATAAAGCGGATGGCTCAGTGTCCACTGTTCGAATGATCGTTCTTGGCAGCCGAACAGCTACTAAGCTGGTTCCTGATTCCTCATCTCATTTAAGATTTGGACGAGTGGCTATGAAACACAAATCAAGGATAGTAAAGGATGTGGCATACTGTATACTGGGAGACAGGATCCTAGAACTTGTCATGAAAAGCCCAGAAGCAAGTTTTAAAGATGGTTCACTTGTTAAAAGTCAGAATATGTTTAAAGACTATCCATGTGTATTTATATTTTTGTTATTCAGATAAAATTGAATATTTGCACCTAAACACGAAAATTAAAAAGAAACATACTAACATAAGATTAAGCCGGTGGTGTAGTGGTAAGCGTGAGGGCTACTAAATAGAAGTATTATTTTAAATATTCTAAGTTTTTCAAATTATTTGAAGGAAATGGTTCAAATAGGTACACGGATACAAATTTTGTTCATTTAAATCAAACATATAAATTTTTACTCTAAACATATGAATTATTCAAAGTAAATTGAAAAGATGTTAAAACTAAAATATTTATGTTTGAATTAATTTCAAACACATGTTTATTTAAACAATATAGAAATCCATCGTATTTGACAGCACCAACGTGTCTATGTTTGACTGTCCATGATCGGTTTTTTTGTACGTGGCGAATAATAATGGAATCATTGTCCGGTGGGACCTGGCCAAGCGGGAATGGTTGGCAGTGACAAAGGCGCAGAAGACGGTAGTTCTTTCGCTGGCCAGGATCTGAAGTTTTTGTTAGTGTCCGATAAGCGAGGCGATAAGACTAAAAGCTGGACGGACACTGGAGCTGGTGAATGCTGGGAACATTAACACGTTGCTACCGGGGTGGTTTTCATAAGTTATATTCGTGTACGGAAGATAGGACGGTGAAGGACTGGTCCCTGGACGACATGTTCTACGTGGAGACATTATACGGTCATCAAACGCTGATGATGCCCTATCTTGAAAACGCTTCATTACTTCCGGTGAAAAATCGCAGTTGTTGTGCAACTGTCTTCTCAGCACGGATAACTTGAATGTGTCAAGTTGATCGGTAACAAACATTTCGTGTCCTGTGGGACTCATCGTTTACTATAGGTTTGGCAAAAAAAAATGTTGTTAATACGGTCAATGGGGAGGCGAATTTGATAAATGCTATCGCGTCACTTTTGAATACGGATGTGATGGCATCCCACTATCAGACCAGGCGGCACAAATCGAAAAATCGACTTTCACTAATCCTTTTTACGAAATATTTAGTTGATAGTAAACATTTTAACTAAGAGAAACCCAAGGTTTTAAACTTTTATCATTCCCAGTTCCTGAGATATCGATCGTCAAAGTAAAAAAACGAGAAAAATGTGTGCTTTTCGAAGCAAACACGCGCTTCAATTGAAATCAATTTTAGACCATTATTCCATAAAAACTATAATCAACAATCAATACGTCAAACTTTCATAGCGAATCAAAACAAACATAGTGTAGTACTGGAATTTATACTATAATGGGGTACGTAATCGATTTGCTTGGGACCAATAGGCTAGTCAAGTAGTGAGCCAATTTAAAATCGTTAGTTTCGTATTGATTGTTGCTATACTGAGCCAAATTTTGAAACCTTCATGCTGATGGAATATCGAAGCAACCTGATAATTTTCTATTCTTCTTCTTCTTCTTCTTCTTCTTATTCTTCGCATTTCAAGCTTATTGCTTAGCGCATATTAGCTTCTTGCGTGCTCTCAACTTAGTGTTCTAAATGCACTTCCACAGTTATTAATTGAGAGCTTTCGAGCCAATACCAATGCATGAATTTGTATATTGTGTGGCAAGCACAATGATACTCTATGCCCAGGGAAGTCGAGAAAATTTCCAACCCGAAAGATTCCCTCGACCGGACCGGGAATCGAACCCGCCGCCTCCGGCTTGGTAATACCGTGCCTTTACTGACTAGGCTATGAAGCCCCGCTAGCTGATAATTTTGGATTCACACTGAATAAAGGCTTCAACCCTCGCTTTAACCCAGTGTATAAGATGCTGCACGCTGACGTCACGTGA
The DNA here is from genome assembly GCF_037179485.1 of Ochlerotatus camptorhynchus. Classification (NCBI taxonomy): domain Eukaryota; kingdom Metazoa; phylum Arthropoda; class Insecta; order Diptera; family Culicidae; genus Ochlerotatus; species Ochlerotatus camptorhynchus. The sequence continues at coordinate 669,386 of NW_027040695.1, read as the reverse complement.
TGAACACGCATTCATCAGTTTGTCATCCAGTGTGGGTTTGTTTTCTTTTTCCTGTTAGTCGTTTCAAGTGGATTTGAGTTTTTGAACGAAAAGATGTAGCCGTCACTGGTCGATCTCGAATAAGTATGCGGCTTAAGCGCCACTCCGATAAAGGAGACCGCATACCATGTTGAGTTTGCCCGGATGAGACTGCCTCAAGGGCGAGTCCAAGTGTAATCTTCCTAAAAAGAAGAGATCGAGCCAGCTTCACTACCACCGAAATTGATCGGGTAGAAAACCTTATTGCTAAAACAGCATAATCTCTCACACCCCGAAATATTTCCCCGAAGCTCACGGTAAGAGATCACACAAAACCTAAACGACGTTACACGTCAAGCTTTCCTCATCGGTAGTTCCACTTATTTCCGCCAGAGGTGCAGCTTCAACAAAAGAGGTACGCCACATACAAGTCAAATTCCGACCACGCGGAAGACAACATAATTACCCGGACCCGAAACAACGTGAAGACACTTTCTTCCTTTCATTCAAAAGTTTTAATAGGACTGATCAACAACATTACATTCACACCACTGCGTCCTAGCAAGAAGTACGGTCGACCTGTTACGCGCTCCGTTAATTTGGAAGTTTTCTCGCTATTATCGGACGTAAATAATCAGTTTTTCTCGCTTAGTGATTCCTGGCATAATTCCCGATAGATTTATCAAAAAGTGAGTTTTTTTCTGAGAAGAAAGTGTGGCATCATCGAAAATTGTTTTTGCGATTGGCAATTCGCCAATCATTTTGCGCACCATCGGTGCGTGGTCACGCATACCTGTGCACACGGATCATCGTCATCGAGTGTCAGCATCTCCACATTCAAACCGCTCATCCATCATCGTGTGTGCAGCTGAGTGCCGAGCTTCATACAAGCACACACCAACGAAGACCGCCCGCACACGCGGATCGAAGATCATCAAAGCTGCGCGTCGCACCGCTGCTGCTGTGTAAACGCTCGGTGATAGTAGTATAGGATTATCAGATAAGTTTTTGTTCTTGTTTCTTTCTTTCTCCCATCTATTGAATTTTAAGTTTGTGTTTCTGTGTTAGTATTTTTTTTCTTCGTGTATTGTGTCCGAGTAATTTTGATTATCGTTGCAGTGGTAGAGCGTTTTTCGCTCCCACTAGTACGGCAAAATGGACATTTTGTCGGAAGACGAAATGGACGTTTTGTCGGAAGATGACACCACTTTGCCACGCGATAGCAAGAAAGGTCGAAAACGTCTGTCATCCCAGAAATCAGATGATGCCATCCCTGCTTCGTCATCTCAGTCTGGTAATGGACAGGGACAGATAAGCCCCCGATCGCGAGCCTACCCAGAAGACTCGACTGGCCCATGGGTTGTTTACTTTCAGCCCAAAAAGAAACCTTTGAATGTAATGCAAATTACTAATGATCTGACGAAGCGGTTCTCGGCCGTGACCGAAATCTCGAAGGTGAGGTACAATAAACTTCGCGTTGTCGTCTCTAACCTGAAACAAGCTAACGAGATTGCTGCCTCCCAGCTCTTTACACTCGAGTATAGAGTGTACATCCCAGCTCGTAATGTGGAGATCGAAGGTGTGGTCACCGAAGCGAGTCTGACCCCCGAGATCTTGGCGAAGCAAGCGGTTGGCCGTTTCAAGAACCCCTTGCTTCCCACGGTTGAGATACTGGAAGTCCAGAAGCTGAACTCAGTATCTTTCAGCGAGGGTAAAAAGAGCTTTACCCCCACAGACTCGTTTCGGGTGACCTTTTCTGGTTCAGCCCTTCCTCACTACATCGAGTTGGGAAAACTTCGGCTTCCTGTGCGTTTGTTTGTTCCTCGGGTCATGAACTGCCAAAACTGCAAACAGTTGGGACATACGGCCTCTCACTGTGGCAGCAAGGCACGCTGTTCCAAATGCGGGGAGAAGCACGAGGATGGCGCCTGCACAGTCACTGCACCAAAATGCGTGTACTGTAAGGGAACTCCTCATGGTCTCTCGTCGTGCCCGACGTACAAACAACGCGGGGAGAAACTAGAACGCTCTCTTAAGGAGCGTTCCAGGCAGTCTTTTGCAGCAATGCTAAAGACAGCCACACCATCAACCAACGACAAAAATCCCTTTGCTGTTTTGTCTGATGACGAGTCTGACTCTGACTTGGCTGAGGAGGGAGTTTCTTTCAGTTTTCCGGAAGGTTCTGCACGGAAACGAAAACGCATCCGTTCGCGGAAAGTTGCAGATAAGGAACCCCAAATCAGCTTGCCCAAATCAAGAAGTGATGGAAAAAAGGAAGTTTCAACTCCTCCTGGTTTCCGCAGAACTGACTATAACCAGAAATTTCCATCTCTCCCGGGGACATCAAAAACCCCTGCTGGCCCATTTTTAAGAACAGAAGCCCCTTCTTCATCCGGGTTGTTCTCATTTGATAAAATTGTGGACGATATTCTCAAGTACCTCAATATTTCTGATCCTCTCAAAAGCATTGTTCTGGCAATGCTTCCTTCTGTGAAGACTCTCTTGAAGCAATTGACATTGAAGTGGCCCCTCATTGCAGCAATCATTTCCTTCGATGGATAATTTTCCAAACGAGGTCGGGGATTTGATCACTGTTCTACAGTGGAATTGTCGAAGTCTCATTCCTAAATTAGATTCTTTTAAGTTTTTAATTCACAATAATGATTGTGATGCATTTGCTGTTTGTGAAACTTGGCTCTCTTCAGATATCGATCTTCCTTTTTATGATTTTAACATTATTCGACTGGATCGTGAGGATTCGCGTGGAGGAGGGGTACTTTTGGGGATCAAAAAGTGCCATTCCTTCTATAGAGTGAATCTTCCACAATTTCCAGGTATTGAAGTTGTTGCATGTCAGGCTATTATTAAAGGTAAGAGCCTTTGTATTGCTTCTGTTTGTATTCCTCCTAGAGCCGTTGTTAATCGCAAACAACTTTCAGATATCTGTTCGGTACTTCCTGCTCCACGGTTGATTATGGGAGATTTTAATTCCCACGGTACAGGCTGGGGGGAACTGTATGATGACAACCGTTCTACTTTGATATATGACCTCTGCGACAGCTTTAATATGACAATTCTTAACAATGGAGAAGTAACACGTTTGGCTGGCCCATCCTCGAATGGAAGTAGATTAGACCTCACACTTTGCTCTAACTCATTGTCGTTGGATTGCACGTGGAATGTGATCCAAGATCCCCACGGTAGTGATCACTTGCCGATCAAAGTTTCAGTTGCCAGTGGGTTCAATCCGTCGGAACCCGTTAACGTCGCGTACGATCTTACCCGTAATATCGATTGGACAAAGTTCAAGAATGTGATAGAAGATGCCCTTACGTCGGTAGAAGGGCTTCCACCGTTGGAGGAATATAACTTCCTCTCCAATCTGATCTTGGACAGCGCGCTTCAAGCTCAAACTCGGCCGGTTCCAGGAACGTCTTTCCGTAGGAATCCTCCTTCCCCTTGGTGGGACCAGCAATGCACTGAGGTTTATCGTAAAAAGTCCGACGCGTTTAAGCTTTTCCGGAAACGTGGAACACCCGTACATTTCGAAGCGTACTCGGCTCTTGAACGCGAACTCAAGAGCCTCATCAAAGCCAAGAAACGCGGATACTGGCGGCAATTCGTGGACGGATTATCGCGCGAAACGTCGATGAATACGCTTTGGAATGCGGCGCGAAGGATGCGTAACCGGTCTTCACACAACGAGAGTGAGGAGTACTCGGATAGTTGGGTTCTCAAGTTCGCGCGAAAAGTATGCCGGCACAGATGATTCCTCGCGAAACGACGAATTCGGTAGACGAGATCAGCCAGCCTTTTTCAATGCTGGAGCTCTCACTCGCGCTCCTTTCGTGTGGCAATTCAGCTCCGGGGGCTGATAGAATCAAGTTCAACTTGTTGAAGAACCTCCCAGACGTCGCTAAGAGGCGCATGTTGAACTTGTTTGGTCAGTTCTTGGAGCTTAATATTGTTCCGGATGATTGGAGGCGGGTGAGAGTTATAGCCATTAAAAAGCCTGGAAAACCCGCGTCAGATCACAACTCGTATCGTCCCATTGCGATGTTATCGTGTATTCGAAAATTGTTGGAGAAAATGATCCTTTTTCGCCTGGACAAATGGGTTGAGTTGAACCACCTACTCTCAGATACTCAATTTGGTTTCCGTAGGGGCAAGGGAACGAACGACTGTCTCGCGTTGCTTTCCACTGAAATTCAGTTGGCTTTTGCTAATAAAGAGCAAATGGCTTCTGTCTTCTTGGATATTAAGGGGGCTTTTGATTCAGTATCGGTTGAAGTCCTTTCAGACAAACTCCACGCTTGTGGCCTTTCTCCATTAATTAATAACTTTTTGTACAATTTGCTGTCAGAGAAACATATGTGCTTTTCTCATGGAAACTCTACAGCTTCACGATTTAGCTACATGGGCCTCCCCCAGGGCTCATGTTTAAGCCCCCTGCTGTATAATTTCTACGTCAGAGAAATTGATAATTGTCTAAGGGACAACTGCACGTTGAGACAACTTGCAGATGACGGAGTAGTGTCTATGACAGGACCCAGAGAGGCCGACCTGCAAGGACCCTTACAGGATACCTTAGACAATTTGTCTACTTGGGCTATCCAGCTAGGTATCGAATTCTCCACGGAGAAAACTGAGTTGGTCGTTTTTTCTAGGAAGCATAGCCCAGCACAACCGAAGCTTCAACTTTTGGGTAAGCCGATCACTCATTCCATGTCTTTCAAATATCTTGGGGTCTGGTTTGATTCCAAATGCACCTGGAGATCCCACATTGAGTATCTGAGACGGAAATGCCAACAAAGGATCAATTTTCTCCGAACAATTACCGGAACGTGGTGGGGAGCCCATCCGCAAGATCTTCTGACGTTGTACCGGACAACGATTTTATCGGTTTTAGAGTACGGTAGTTTTTGCTTCCAGTCGGCGATGACGCACATCATCAAACTGGAACGGATCCAGTATCGCTGTCTTCGTATCGCGTTAGGATGCATGCACTCGACTCATACGATGAGTCTCGAAGTGTTAGCGGGCATGTTGCCACTCTCTGATCGGTTTTCGGAATTATCCCTCAGGCTCCTCACCCGTTGTGAAATTATGAACCCACTGGTGATTGCAAACTTTGAGAAGCTTCTTGAGCTAAACCCTCAAACTCGTTTTATGACATTGTACTACGTGTACATAACACAGGATGTCAGCCCTTCGCAGCATAATCCCTATCGTGTTTGCTTCTCCGACTTCGACAGTTCTGTTCATTTTGATTTATCAATGACGCAAGAGATTCGCGGAATCCCAGAGCATCATCGTTCCATGATTGCTCCGTCAATTTTCGCTGCAAAGTTTGTCCAAGTTGATTCCGCAAGATCGTTCTTCACAGATGGATCACTAATAGAGGCGTCCGCAGGTTTTGGTATTTATAACGAATTTCATAGCGCCTCTCGAATGCTTCATGCTCCTTGTTCCGTATATGTTGCTGAACTGGCGGCAATACATTATACGCTAGAAACGATCGCCTCACTTGCACCAGATCATTATTTTATTTTTACGGATAGTCTCAGTTCTGTCGAGGCTATTCGCTCCATGAGGCCGGTAAAGCACTCCTCGTATTTTCTCATGAAAATACGAGAGCTTCTAAGTGCTTTATCTTTAAGATCTTTTGTCATCACCTTTGCATGGGTCCCATCTCATTGCTCGATTCCGGGCAATGAGAAGGCGGACTCGCTTGCAAAGGTGGGCGCTATGGAAGGCGATATTTACGATCGACAAATCGCCTACGACGAATTTTTCTTCATTTATCGTCAACAGTCACTCGCCAGCTGGCAAAATAAATGGAGTGAAGGGAGTTTGGGACGATGGTTATATTCAATCATCCCTAAGGTGTCGAAGTGTCCTTGGTTTAAGGGGTTGGATGTGGGTCGAGACTTCATTCGTATGATGTCTCGCCTCATGTCCAATCACTACTCATTAAACGCTCACTTGTTCCGTGTTGAGCTGGGGGACAGTAATCTCTGTGAATGTGGACAAGGTTACCAGGACGCAGATCACATTATTTGGTCATGTGCTGAGCACCGTGGAGTCAGATCCGAGTTGTACGATTCCCTTCGGGCTCGAGGTAGACAACCTAATGTTCCAGTTCGGGATATTTTGGCTAGACGCGATCTGGAGTTTATGCAACTCATATATGTTTTCTTGAAGAATATTAACCATAGATTGTAAGTTTGATTAACCTTGTGTTTAGTTTGTGTTTTGTATGTGTGTGTGTGTATTTTTTTTGTAGATTTGTTTCTGTAATAATTGTATAATTACAGAGTTGATATAACGTCGATAGGATTAAGTATATGTTTTAGAAATAGTGACATTTTTGAATCATAAATCATATTCCAAATCTCCTTTTCTCTCTCCCGATCCAAACAATTGTCATCCACTAACCTCGAGAAGACCGCGAGTAATCGGTTCCAATCCTTTAATTTTAGATTTAAGACATTTATAATGTATAAAGAAAATGATAACTTGGCTCTGTAAAGTTTATTCGATTGAGCCTGTACAAATAAAGTAATTAACAAAAAAAAAAAAAAAAAACAACATTACATTCAATTCAAATCAAACATTCATTTTATAACGGAAAACGGTAAGTTGAGGTTTATTGTAAACTCATGCTTTTCAGAACTTTGAATTGCTTGTATTTTCCTACTCCTCTTTATTCTATTCCTCTACCTATACTTGTGTGCGTGCGGTTCTTCTATCTACCTATCATATTGTGCTGTGCTCTTGTGTTTTTCTTCTCGGTTAATCTCACGACGATGCAGCAAGCGGGGAACGGCAAAGCTTGGCACCCGGGTGTCTCACATTAAAGGGTTGGGTGGGCATCCATATATTACAATACGTGTGCACGTTGTCCTGCCGACACCCAACCTCACAAATATTGGACTTATCCAAATCTTAGCAATTCATGCTCTTCGACCTGATGGTCGGCAAAAAAGGTCCTCCGTGGCGCCCTCGCCGGACGCCACACTCAACAAAGAAACAATTGGAACGGACTCACCAGTTGATGATGCTGCTGTTGACTGCTGCGCTGCTGTTACGGGCGGCGACGGTGCTACTTAGCGTTCGACCGTTGGTGATTAAACGGCCAACGATTTCCACGTGGTTGGACGGATGGTAATTCTACCACAGGCGGCGCTTGACAACCACCAAGCCCCGACAAGCGATGTGGATGCGGATCGCTTTCCACCGGCCAAGGTGACGGTTGCCGGAATCTTTCGCCCCGGGGATGCAGATGATGGCGTTGGAAGAGGATGTAGCCGTCGGCTGTTGAAAATTTCATTAAGCACATTGCACAGATTTTCTTTACCGAGCAGCACATTACCTGGTCTAGCTTGTTTTTTTGCACACACAAAGTCTAGCCTATGACGCACACTACTTTTAGATTGATAACTATAACTAAACAATCAACGAGGAGAAATTAGAATTCAAGTATAAAGTGAAACCACGTTGCTTTAACTCACTATACAAAACTATCAAATAACGCGAACAAAAAAAGGACACATTTCTTCTGTTATCTGCGGTTCGGACGAAAGTGAGGCGAAACCGTGACCCTCAGATTAGGGAAGGTGACCTCGGCCGAACTTAACGGAAGTTCGATTTTCCCGCGAACTTCTTCGAACTAGATCGGCAATGCGAGAGATTATTCCGATCGCTGGTCCTTCGTTCAATGTCGGGTGTAGCCACAACTCTCTCTTTTCCCAACTTTCCCGAAGATTTCACTGGACTCGGCCTTGGGAGAAATTGCACAAGGTCGTGTGGCTTTACTCACGAGATATTCTATTTTTATAGTAAATCGACCAGTGTCGTTTCGCTACTGGCGTAGTTTTTGGCGTATGGATTGGATCCATTTCATCCTACTTTAATTATAGCTAATTTGATATTTACAACAATGAGTGACTGACTGATTTAATATTTACAACATGGAGTGACCGTTACAAAGAACCAAAATTATGTTCTTTTAAAAAATATTCATCTTTAAAAAATTTAAAAGAACATTTAATGAAAAAATCTCAGTGGCGCCGGTGGTGTAGTGGTAAGCGTGATTACCTCTCACCCCAGCAGGCCTGGGTTCAATCCCAGTCGGCGTCGCCGGGATGTTCTGAGGCATAACATCTCTGATCACGCCTTCCTTCGGAAGGGAAGTAAAGCCGTTGTTCCCCGGTTCATGAGTTGATGGGTCGATAGGTAGGATCCAGGTGTGGGAGCTGCCTCCCTGGCGTCGGTAGCATTGGTGCTCAGCACGGAAAACAAGATCGACGGAAAACAAATAAAAGAAGAAAAAAAAATGAAAAATTCTTTTTTTTCTAGTACATGCAAACAAACTATCACCAGATGTCAAAATAGTGAGGTAAACCCGATGGTGCAGCTACCTATTTGGAATTGTCTTTGTTTTGAAAACTGTCGATGTCACGTACGAGTGAAATGAACAAATGAGTTCATAAAGTTCTCGGTTATAGACAAAAAAAAAACTGGTTTTGAATTAAAAAAAATTACCTACGTTTTTCGGCTTAAAAAGATAAAATTACTACCATCTTCGTAAGTTCTCAGCTGATTTTCATAAAACAACTATCAATCGATCAGGAGTTGGTTCTAGTTTTTGAATGTGTAAAATTTGAGTATGCACTTTGATTCAACAGAAGAAATAATAGTATGTTTATCCTTTTGAGGTCTAAAACTTCAGGCGCGTAAGTAATTATGATTACTGTTAATTTTTATTTTTTTATCAGAACTAAAACATCTCATGTTTTAAACTGCCTGACAACTTCTACCCATATTTTTCTTGAAATTATTGTACACAAGCCTTTAAAATTTAACTTTAAATAATAAGTATGCATAATTTTGGATGTAGGGCTTCTATTCACGGGGCCTCTTTACCTCTTTTACCTATAGATAGGGTTACCATCTGGTATCCTAAAGGAAGACATGTCCTCCTTTTTGAACATTTTTTTACATGTCCTCCTTTTGCCTCAAAACATCATCCTTTTTAATCCTTGAATATTTTCAAGCACAATTTTAATAAATAAATTTTATCATTTTATGTTGACCCAACCTCATCATATTTGAAAGGTTTTGAAGTTATTAAACTGACGTTATCATGCAAAGAAGTACACTAGTTCATTTCCAAGTATGTACAGAACCGATCATATTAAAAAGGGTCTAGTATAAGAGATCAGCGGACTGGCTGGTTTTGAGCCAAACGAACTGTCAAAGTCAGAGCCAATTGAGCAGCGCCTATCTTGATTGCATTGGCAGTGTTGCCAGAAATATCCCAGGCAGAGGTTGCCAAGGCAGTTTGTTTTGAATCCGCTCCTCTCTAAAGTCATATTAAAGGGCTCATTGTAAAATGTTTGTTAGTCCAAAAAAGTTGAAAGAGCTGTATTTTTTTAGTAAGTACATTTAAAATGCTGAAATTTGGACTGCTGTTTGATCAAATATTCAAAATTTACCGGTTTTTTTAGAGCGATGATGAGTTGACTCTGCATGAAGTATAATTAATTTCAGTAAAACGCTTCTTGTTTGAGCACCGTTTTTAAAATTGAAATTTCTTGAAGCACAATCAACCAAACCAATCGTACTTTTTTTATTTGTAGTCAAAAAATATATATTAAATTTTAATTGGTTCAACAGTCTCGTCTTCTCTGATCCCAAAAAAAACTCATAGTGTAGTGTATTTTAAGCAATTTTGAAAAATTGAAGTTGTTATCATGGATTCAGAAATGATATTATTCGAATGACCCAAGAGAGTTAAACTGACTACATTAAAAAAAAAAATGTTTCTACTAGAAAAAAATAATACAGATGTAGTTCATTGTACTTCATGAGCAAACAATTTGAAAAATGGTACTCAAATAAGATGCGTTTTTCTAAAATTATTGGAAGTTTAAGCTGATTCAACTTATTTAGCTCATAATAATACCGTTAAATTTTTATTATTTAGCCAACCAGAGTTTAGAGAGACTAAAAATCCAGCATTAGTACCCTAATATGACAGATACAGTATACTTTATTTTGAAGGCTAGAAAATTGCATCCGTTAGAAAGGATTACTGCTTTTTAATTGGACGTAACCCAATAATCAAATTACCAATTACCAAAAGGGAACGGCATTAATTTTAAAATATTTAAAATCAACATTACGTACACGAAAATTTGTGCATTGGATTCTACTTGCCTACTGGAACACAGTGGACACTATTTCATTGACAGAAGTTCGGGTTGTAACGAAAAAACTGCTTTTGAATTTCCAAAAATTAATGACGTCCCCTTTTCCCTTAAAAGAATGATGATTATAATTGAATTGATGACGACTACACTCCGCTACACTGCACCTTTTGAAAATAATAAATTTTGAGAAAGTTCATATGTTTTCAAAATGTTTACATTGTCCTCCTTTTTCTCTAAAATTGAAATGAAATATATATCCTCCTTTTCAATTTTTGAAATGGTAACCCTACCTATAGATAAATTCAACCCTGAGTAGTAGTAAAAGGTGCTCGGGACAAGGAAACAATCATGTTGAGCTTTAATTGATCTGAATTGATTTGTATATTTTTAAGTAATATAAATGCTGTAATATTTGAGTAGGATTAGTGTGAAATCTGCAGCATACTGTCAAAGATATGTCGGTCTCCAATTTGAATCAAAGCCGCATGCTGTATCCGAATCGGAATCACCTGGGTTTTCCGATTCTGTATCGGGATTCTCCGACAATATACCAATTGGGGCCCGTGTCTGACTAGGAGTAGTCGGCACACTTTGGCTGAAATGATCGTTGCCCGGATCGTACTCAACGTCCCGCTTCGGTCGACGCTTTTTCACGGAACCATATTTGGGTGGTGGCATCACGCCGTCCTCATGCTGTAATGGGATCTCATTGAAATCGTTTTGACGAAACAATTTTTGCAGGTCGCAAAGGTATGCATAGTGGTCGGAGAAGTATCAAATCGTGGCATACATTAATAGCTCCTCAGAGTTGCATTATGGGAGCTTTGTATCTTGACCCTTAATACCTAGGTCTTCATTTGGTGTCATCATTTTAGTAGAAAATTCTGTCGCTAGGGCACCGCTGTTGCAAACTTTTAATAAAGCATAATGGAAGGATCGTGTTTCCGGCAAGTTTTTAGGGATTGTAATTTTGATCAACTCTTCTGAAGGTATTAACATTGCAAATACTTTAGTTTAAGAAATGGTTTGTGCCAAATGAGTTTCTAACCAAATGAGCTTAAATTTGAAGGCGTTAATAAGGACCCGATTTGAAACCGATTAACCACTGTGGAGCGAAAATTAAATTTTGCATCAGTCTAATGCTCCATGTGTGTTTTGGGTAAAAATCGACCATAGACATTTTTGTTCAAAAAAAAAAATGCTTAAAATATTTAAAACCAAGGGACTTGCAATGTTAGTACCTTCAGAAGAGTTGGTCGAAATGACAATCTCTTAAATCTTGCCGGAAACATCATGCCTTTTAAAAACTTAGCAACAGCAGAACTTTGTATTAAAATGATTTCACCGAATGAAGGCCTGGTACTAAGGATCAACTTCACTTAACACTCAAGACTTCCATAATGCAACCCCGAGGAGCTATTAATTTATACCATGATTGGGTACACCTTTGACCACTGTGATACGACAGAACTTACTGGTATATTGTCGGCAGAGCCCCAACTCTTGTGCAACTTCTCAAAGTAGGCCGAATTCGGTGGTGCGCTAGTTCTCATAGTCGGAGGGAGACGTGTCGCGTTGGTCCCAACTCCCAAAAAGTTGCTGAAGGCTTCTGTCGTTTTCTTCACTCGAACGTTCAGTGAGCCAATCCTCAGGAATCCCGAGTCTTTTTCTAAAAGAAGAAAATATAGGAGCGTTTAGGTAACAAAGCACATAATAATAATACTGAGACACGTTTCACGTTACCTGTATGCTTTTTCCTGGCCTTGATTTCTATTGATATGAAAAAGATTAATAAAAAAGAATTAATTCTGCACTTTGTTGTGCTGGGTTGTTGAGATGTAAGCTGTTCATTATTTTATTATATAATGCTACTTTTATATTTAATTTTTAATTAATCTACCAAGAATGAAAGTGGATTACATACCCTGCTGGTGAAAACATTGAGTACAGGTTTTGGCTTGAAAATGAAGGTATATCGTGCATCTAACAAATTTACATGTCTTACAGGGGTTAATTGTATTATAATTAAATATTGTATCTTTAATTAAGAAAAAATATACCGATACATGCAGTGGTAGACATACCTGCTATTCATACATCTTTTTGACCTGTCGTGTGTAAAACTATAAACAATAAGAAATGCTCATCAAATGTTTTGGAGCTATTCAATTATTTGTCATGTAAAAGTAATGATACTAAAGGAAAACACAAGTTTATTCGGTGTGCTTACAGATAAATTGGATGTTTTCCATAATACCGTAAGACGGGACATTGGGCCAACATTGAAAAATGTTTATTTATGCAAATATCTTGGATATACAGAAAATGATGTCTAGAATATGTTTCTTGAGCTTCTGAAGTAAAGTGTAGATAACATTAACCAGTTGTTTTATTTAAATAGTGATGAAAAGTTACGTGTCATAAATAGTTGCAAAAACCCGTTTTTAAAACTGTTCATAGGCAAATAAAAGCTTGAACACAGTTTTATGAGGATAGACAAGGGATCATGCATACGAAGTACATTGTGATCATAACCAATATTACTCCTAATTATTACGTTTCATTTACATATTTTAATCATATTTATATTTTGGCTCAATGTCACCCCTATAAGGTTTTACATTGGTCTATTTTTTATTTCATTTTAGTATTAGACATTGCTAATAAATAAATCTGGCAGCAATGTTTACCGAATTGTGAAACTTACGAGAGGTCGTAGAGTTCACTGCATATCTCTTAAGTAACAGTCCAACTAACCATCATTCCCATCCCTAGTAGTTGAAGGACGTGACCAGGACAGTTTTGGATTGTTGGAAATAGTTCTACTTCCATCTAAGAGGCCGAGACCAATCCCAAATCTTGGTCAATACGGTAACAGACGGAGGTGGCAATATTCTCAAAACAATGGTCTAGGACTTGTAGCAGCTTACGAATGTATGCAACTTGCTTAATGCAAATGCGAATGCGAACGTGTATGATGGATTTTTGCCGCTTCCAACGATCATGTTCTTCAATTCTCATATCAAGAACAACATGTGAAAAGGGCAACCAAGCTTTTTGTAAACAAACCTTCTTATGCCCTTTTCTCGCCACCCATATGACAGCAACGCAAACCATCAACATTAACGGGCAGCAGAAGCATTCCCCTTCCCGATGATATTGTTGTTTTGCGTAGGTGACCCTTAGTTGACGAGAAAAGAGCCACAAATGTTTGTTTATAAAAAAAAACTTTCGTGCCCTTTTCACATGTGGCTCTTGATATGAGCATGTCGCACGGTGGATTTTGACTCATATCACATCTTGGAAACTTCACCGGGGCACAAGTTTTGGGTGTTCAATATGGGCCAATGATCTTGTTCTTGAATGTTTGTGTGTCGTATGATTAATTTGGCTTATGCCAGTTTCTGGCCACTTCCATAGAGGTATCATTTTCAGTGAAGAGGAAGAAAGTGCTGAGTGTTTGCGATGATGCGCGTTGGTGTAGGTCGGCCAAATGTTGTAAAGGATCGTGATCGGATATAAAGTATCCGTTCGATTTTGGCAACACGTCCTCAGTATATTTAAACTGCTTGTGCTCTGCAGTTATATTATTAAATTCTGTTTAATAATTTTCTTAGATTTTCAGTAAAACTGTGGAGCTTTAAACGTCACCTGCAGGCCTGTTCTGCGAGTAGTATGGCTCTCTGTCGCTAGTTGGGTGACGGTGGTCGCCTCGTGTGAGGTGACTCTTCATTTGATTGCACGGAGAGTCACCCCACTAGTGCGTGACTTTTGTTGACTCATTGGTGGTGGAGATTCGCACGACTCGCGGAATAGGTCAAATGATAAGATTTGCATTTATTAAAGATTTTGAAAAGCTAAGAAGTCAAAATTGTGTTGACAAAATCTAACGGGTAATGCCGATATAAATATATATATATATATATATATATATATATATATATATATATATATACACACATTAAATGCAAAGGGGAGGGATGGGACCACCAGGGCACCGGATTGAAGCGATTTGGATGGGGAGAGTGGAATTGCCAACTCCCTGTCATTAACATTTCGTGAATTGAAGGCGGGCTCTTCTCCCCACTCATTGGGACGTTCCCTCGTATGATGGCTTGTTCTACATCGGGTTGTAGGATTTTATCATTGGAAGGCGATTCTCCTGATCCCGCGGATTGCGCGTAAGTGTATCTGCTTACGGGTCCGCCCCTCCGTTTTTGGCCCTTCTTACAATGGTAAATTGAATACAACCAGGTATCGTACTTGATCAAGTCATACTTGGAGGATGATCCACTGTCTAATGGCTGTGCCTTGCAACAATGAGTGGTATCCTTTACATACATACAGACATACATACATACTTCCATAGAGGTATCATTTTTTTCCACAACGAACCACCTTTGCGTTCGGACGCGCTTTCGCAGCGTTATATTTTTTAATTAAACTTTTTTTTAAAATTATTATTAACTGACCCGCGCGTGAAACCCCGCGTAAGCACTTTTAAGTATCTCTTTCGACGCGAGTGTAATGAAGTGTGGAATTATAAACTGTGTGCAGAGTGACAATCGCTTCCTATGGTGCTGCCATGGAACCTGCAACCGGACATTCCACGCAGCTTGCGTAGGCGCACAGAGGAATCATGAAGACATTTTGCAGACCTTCATGTTACCCCTCTGTCAGGACTGTCAGGATCAGTTCATAACTGAATTTAACCTGAAGGCACTGACTAAATCCCTAAACGGCATCTCGGAAAACATTGGAAATTCACTAGAAGCGAACCACAAACTGCAACAAAATTTCAAAAGTCTCAGTGCGACCCACGACGATGCACTTGAGCATGTAGAAAAAATGCTAAATGACATTAAGTACAGCATATCGAACGTCGCTAGCAGCAACAAACTTTTTGCTACGGAAATGAAAAATGCCATTTCATCACATTTGGACACACCTTCGGACACTTGCACAGCTGTGGAAGCGGCAGCCAAATCAGCGGCAACAGCAGCAGTAGCTGCAGTAACAAAAATAACATCGCACTCAATAAACCAACTACCGCAATTAATTACTACACTCAAGAATGACTTGGCGAAATCACATGCCAGCCTAGCATGCGATGTAATGTCGCACATGGAAGAATTGACAAAAACTAAGTCGACCACACACACCACCATACCTAACACTTACAATATCTTAGAAATTGAATTGCAGAATGTCACTAAAGAACCCACGTCCAGCTGGCGTATCATAGAAAGCCAAAAAATATGGAAAAGGGACTAGACAGAATTTGACGCCGACGTCGACTTTAGGAAAAAAAAGCAAGAAAAAGCAATAAGAAGACGCAAGCAACAGAAAAGATAACACCAGAAAGTATTCAATCATAACCATAACAACAACAACAACAACAACAACAACAACAACAACAACAACAACAACAACAACAACAACAACAACAACAACAACAACAACAACAACAACAACAACAACAACAACAACAACAACAACAACAACAACAACAACAACAACAACAACAACAACAACAACAACAACAACAACAACAACAACAACAACAACAACAACAACAACAACAACAACAACAACAACAACAACAACAACAACAACAACAACAACAACAACAACAACAACAACAACAACAACAACAACAACAACAACAACAACAACAACAACAACAACAACAACAACAACAACAACAACAACAACAACAACAACAACAACAACAACAACAACAACAACAACAACAACAACAACAACAACAACAACAACAACAACAACAACAACAACAACAACAACAACAACAACAACAACAACAACAACAACAACAACAACAACAACAACAACAACAACAACAACAACAACAACAACAACAACAACAACAACAACAACAACAACAACAACAACAACAACAACAACAACAACAACAACAACAACAACAACAACAACAACAACAACAACAACAACAACAACAACAACAACAACAACAACAACAACAACAACAACAACAACAACAACAACAACAACAACAACAACAACAACAACAACAACAACAACAACAACAACAACAACAACAACAACAACAACAACAACAACAACAACAACAACAACAACAACAACAACAACAACAACAACAACAACAACAACAACAACAACAACAACAACAACAACAACAACAAAAACAACAACAACAACAACAACAACAACATCATTACCCCTGGACAAAGAATTATTAGCCGCAGCACGTATACAATTTTCTGGACCACCCAGTAAAAGCTGTACACCGAAATTTATAAATTTTCGAAAAGGGGAAACTATTAACCCTTACCGCACCGAAAAGCCTGACCCACCCAATGCGTTCACCTGTCGTAAGGCTTACGAAACAATCTGCAGCCGGCGACAGACGCTTTTAGAAGGCACGCCTGCGGGACCCTAAAATCATGGATACTGTGTGAACCTATCTGTCTTTCCTGCGTAACCAACCGCCTTCAGTATGTGTCCGCGGAATAACGAAAACAAGTTCAACTTTAATACTAGCAGCCGAAGGACTACCAACGGACACACAACTTTTGCGCGAAATTTTCGTGGACGTCCACGAAGAACTTGGAATCCCACGCATTGACGCCCTGGCAGACGTGTAATCACACCGTGCGTTCTTATCTAGTGAACGCACACAACGACTGCGGACACTTTCAGAAGAAAATAGAAATGTAAGTATAAATAATCTTCCAAAAACTTTTTCGCCTTCTCAACAGAATGCGACTGAAATTCTGGTGTATTACCAAAATTTCAATCGAATGAAAAGCTCAGCCCAAATGAAAGAAATTCAACAAAAATTTTTATCTTCATCTTTAAATGTAATTCTTGGAACTGAAACTAGCTGGGACGAAATCTACATCTTTGTAAGAAAAAGTCTGGAGGTGGTGTTCTCATTGCCATCAATGCAGACTTTACTTCCGAAGAAATACAAACTAATAAGAACACCAAATTTGAACATGTATGGGCCAAAGCACTTATTGCTGGTGAAACACACATTTTTACTTCTGTGTATTTCCCACCTGAATATGCGAACAAACACTCTTTTGAATTATTTTTCCAAATTGTCGAAACTGTCATGCCAAATATGGAACCAGAAGTAAAACCGTAAAACTGCATATTTATGGCGACTTCAACCAACGCAACGCAGACTTTATCACAGACATTTTTGCTTCCAATCGTAGGTGAAGACGAAACATTACAATTTCTTTTTGACAAAATCTCATATTTAGGTCTACATCAAATTAACCACGTGAAAAATCAGCAAAATGCATATTTAGACCTTTTATTTACAAACTGTACTGAAGACTTCTGTGTGTATGCATCATTATCGCCTTTATGGAAAAATGGAGTGTTTCACTCAGCAATTGAATATTCAAACTTCATACAAAATACTTCTTTTCCTAGCGACTGGGAGTACGAGGAAGTGCCGGAATATCATAAAGCAAATTACGAAGAAGCCAAACGTAGACTATGTACAATAAATTGGCAAAATATAATAAGTATTGAAGGAAATGTCGACAATGAAGTTGGCAGATTTCATTCAATTATTCGTAACATAATTTCAGAAACCGTACCAATAAAAAGAAGAAGGCGAACACAAAACAACAAACTGCCAGTATGGTTCAATCCACAACTAAAACATTTGAAGAACAAAAAGCACACAAATTATACAAAAAGGAAAGCACTAGCACAAATTTACAACACTATCATAACCAACTCAACACAGCCATTAACACTGCACATGAAGAAAATAATCGTAAAGTCGAAAATGAAGTCAAATCATATCCTAAGAACTTTTTCAATTATGTAAAAACGTAATTGAAAAGTAATAATTTTCCGTCACGAATGCATTTTGATGGAAATGTAGGTGAAAATCCTTCTGAAATCTGCAAAATCTTTGCAAATTTCTTTCAGGAAGTATACACCACATTTTCTGAAAAAGACCGCGACCGCGACTTCTTTGCATTTATTCCCGAAGTCTCTAACAACATATCTGTCAATCAAATATGTCAACATGAAGTCCTCAATACACTAAAAAATTTGGACGCATCTAAAGGACCAGGACCTGACGGAATTGCACCTGTATTCTTGAAGAATCTTTCAGAACAAATTACCCTTCCTTTAGAACGCCTTTTCAATATGTCTCTGAAAAATGGGAAATTCCCTGAAATTTGGAAATCGTCTCATTTGGGGCCTATTTTCAAATCAGGCAAGAAATCTGACATCCGTAATTATCGTGGAATTGCCATTATCTCTTGCATCCCAAAACTTTTTGAATCAATCGTAAACGACAAAAATTTTCAGCAAGTAAAAAATCAAATTACAAACAAACAGCACGGCTTTTTTAAAGGTCGTTCAGCTACCTCTAATCTTCTTGAATTTGTAACCTTCATTCTTAACGCAATGGACAATGGCAAGCACGTGGAAGCTCTTTATACTGACTTCAGTAAAGCATTTGACCGAATCGACATACCATTATTACTCTTTAAAGTGCAAAAAATAGGAATGGAATCTAGACTTCTGAATTGACTCCAATAATACTTAACGCAACGCAAACATTTTTTTTTTGTTTTCAGAATAAACTTTCAGAACCTATTTCGGTCACCTCTAGGGTGCCCCAGGGCTCTCATTTAGGCCCAATTCTTTTTATTTTGTACGTAAACGACATTTCCTACATACTTAAAAAAATAAAAGTTCTTATATATGCAGACGACATGAAGCTCTTCATGGAAATAAGTAATTCTAGCGACACAGAAGAATTTCAGAATGAAATCAACTTATTCAACACTTGGTGTAGTAAAAGTCTACTCCAACTCAGTGTAAAAAAATGCAACGCAATTGTATTTAGCAGTCAAATTGTAAGGGACCTAGGTGTGATCCTAGACTCCAAACTCACTTTTGTAGAACATTATAATACAATCATAACGAAAGCAAATAGTATGTTGGGCTTCATTAAGAGGTTCAGCTATAATTTTCAAGACCCATACACTATCAAATTATTATATATTTCATACGTAAGACCTATTCTGGAATGCTGTAACCTGGTATGGAATCCGTACATTGCCATACACGAGGAACGCATAGAATCCGTCCAAAAACAATTCCTTTTATATGCCCTTCGGAAATTGAATTGGACCGCATTTCCTCTTCCATCATATGAAGCACGCTGTATGCTCATCAACTTACAAACACTCAAAGAACGCCGCGAATTTGCAGTGCTTTTCGTCATGAATGACATTATTCCACATCGTATAGAATCATCAGAAATACTTTCACAATTAAACTTCTACACACCCTGCATCTAAGAACACGAAAATTATTCTTAGAAAAATCACACAGAACAAATTACGCAAAAAATGGCCCCTCAAATCGAGTGATGCAACAGTAATCTACACTGTGGAGTCATTAGCATCACTATGTCAAAAGAAGAAATTAAAACCAAACTAAAACATTTTAGAAATAATGCATAGTATGTAAGTAAAACATTGTAACCATTGTATGTAGTCTACTTTGCTTGACGAAATAAATAAATTTCTATCCTGGGTAAATTGTAGTATGAAGTTTCCTTAAGTACTTGTGTGTTTGCCTTACAGAATGGTTATATTACTATTAAATTGACGATAAAACAATAAATATCCTACTCAAGTACTAAATACTCATGATATATATAAAGCATGGAGAGGTTGTAATAGTATTGTGAAATGACAGCACATCTTAACGCGTTTAGCTCACACGTATCATTCACATGCCGAGTTCTTACAATGCCATCTAAATGTGCCGAATGATAAGCCTTCATCCGACGATGCCGCGCAGGCTGCGCGATATGTGATGCAATTTGATCGATAACTGGAACATCTCGAGATGGCACTGTAACAAAAGGGCATGGTAATGGCAATTATGCTAATGTGCTCACGTTCTCGTAATTATGCACAATGTTTGTTTTCATAATTCTTCAACTGTAAAAGGTATAACGAGCATTAATTGTACGTGGGCTCGTCTGAGGCTGCTTTTTTTTGTCCAATTGTGTCTGGTTTCTTACCCCTGAATTAAGTTATTTAACTCCGGTTTGGCTTGTTTTTTTTTGTTAACGTAGAATTGCATACTTGTCAATTTTGTAGATGCGCTGTACAGATAACGGATCTTTTCCCGAACTGGATCAGGTTCCCATTTCGTTTATCGATGAATGTAGTTCTATGTACGTATGTAACTACATAGTGCGGTGTTAATGGTACATTTTTTTCCATTTCGATCAAGTTGTTGCCTGCTGATGGAATATATATTTTCAAGGACACACGTAAGCAAATTGAATAGCAGGTTATGACAGATGGCAAAGAGTAGAACAAAAATGTCACCGCAGGCACTGAGGTGTAGTATAAATAGCAATTATGGTGAAAGTTCCTTAATTGAACTCGCGGTTGCCATATGCGGCTATAGGTCCTCCTTCCTTTAGTCACGTTGCGTAAAAGTATCTAATTAGGTAGGTGTGTTCTTGAAACGTCTCGAAGTATCAAGAATATTGCTGAACAGAAGCTGATTAAAAATTCATGCTTTTTTTGCGCTGGTAATAAAATGCTAAATAACAATACAGGAAAAAACAGCGTTTATTAAAGTCGCGGAAAGCAAAATAGCTCTCTATGCATACATAAAGGTGCGTAAATAAATACACGCGTGAGCTCGCGAGAAAAACGTTAACCGACTAGGCAAACCAGAATAAGTGCAGACATACAATGTGTACATTAAAAAGAGGGGTGTGTGGATATACGAAACTTGCCTCCAGGATCCGATACTCCAGGTTGAACTACCACTGCTCAGCACCTGAAGTCTCATTGCTTGTATTTCTACAGTTTTTTTTTTGTTATTTTCATTAAACCATTACCATAGTTTGGGAAGATTTTTTTTTCATCCGACGTACCAGGCAATGCGTGCAGGGAGGTTTTTAATAAAAGGAAAAGAAAAGATTATTATTATTATGTTTTCCTGCTTATCTAATCAGATTATTTCACATAACCAGGTTATTTATTTAAATTTTACAACCATGCAAGAATCTAAAACACAATGAAGGTCATCAAACGTAGCTTGTTTTCAAAAGGAATCTGTTAATCAAATGCGACTATGTTAGTAGATTTAGCATTTTATTCTTACTTAGTTCTCAACAATGTAAACTCGAGATACTCGTGGTAAGACAGTTTTCTTCTCGTTGTTTTATTGAATTAAATTAAAATGAAATGATTATAACCCATTAGACTGCCAACTAGCACAGTTGTGGTTTTTTTGTTATTAAATTGTTCATGGTTTGTGCGTACATATCCGAACGATACCACCCCGATTTTTCGGATGCCCACCCATTTTTGGTTCCCAGTGTTGATAGCAACACGGTAAACGGAACCGATAACAAGTGGTACTTGCTTTGATAACAGTATTGTTAACTTGGCCTTGATCGCCACCGACCACAGGGAAAGAAAGCTGAGGAAAACTAATTACGATGTAATTAGTTTTCTTCACGCTATCTTCGATTATAATCAGAATAATATTAAGATTGAACGCAAACGAGTAGCGAAGGTAAAATTTTCAATTTGTATCCGTAATATACTGCCCATAAAAGCATAACTGTCTCATATGAATAGGAAATCAAGCAAAGATGGGACAATTATGCAGGACCAAAAACCGCACACCTACAAACTCAGTTCACCTGCTGGACCAGGTTTACGAATTTCTCAGGTGTAAGAAAGTTAGGAGTTGATGAAAGAACCGTAAGATTTTGTGTGTATAAATTTCTGAGATTTTAAGCGCACATAAAAAGCCGACAGCTGAAAGTCTCTATAAATAAAAAAATAGATAAATTGCGTAAATTTACAAAAAAAATTTGAGCAGTTACAAGTTTGCAGGTTATAAATTGCATTATGCATTATGTGCGGACAATTTCACGAGGTCAACATTACACCACAGCACAATGCACTGTGGTTCCAAATAGTGAAGTTAGACTCTTTTTTCCTTGAGCCTCACTTTTTTTCATTTTAGCCATAAAGTGTCTTCAGAACAATTTGAACATAACAAAAATCAGTCATGATAAAAATGGAAAAAAAACTAACGTTTTTCTTCGAAGATATAGAGGAATCATACTTACTTAATTTATTTGCTTTACATCTACAGGCTCTAGGCCCCAATATGATGGAAGGGTTAAATTACATACAGCCACATATTAAAAAAATTGCATACACTACCCGAGCAAAGTTAGAGATCAAATTGAAATCAGAATTTGCTGTTATGATGTAACTTACTTTGAATACTCCATTTGATCTCATTTTGGTTGACTTAACGGTTAACACATCAAAAATGAGAGCAAAATTTTACACTGTTGAATCAAACGGAAAGCTAATCCTGCTTTCAATGAAATCAATTTGATTACTGATTTTGCATTCATAATGTTTGACTGAATACGGGCCTGGTGTAAATGGTTAGCATCCAAGCTTCTCATGCTGAAAGACTTGAGCTCAAATGTCACCTCGGGTTGGTTGCGAATGACCTAAAATGTGTTAAACAAAACAATTAAACAATAATCGTTAGTTCAACGACAGATAAGCTTAACTTAAATCTTAAACAAGACGTTAACAGCAGAACTTCAAGTTAAGTTGCTTTCATTTAAAATGTCTTGACTGCATAATGAAAGCACAATATGATATCAGACTAATGTCGTGACAATTGAAATCAAAATGAGTATTCATTATGATAGGAACTGCAATCTTTAATATCGATTTGCTTTCATTTTGTTAACCGACTTTGCTCGGGTAATGGCTTGATGAAAACAGAAGCAGAGAATCTTCGTCGCAGCGACTCACGACCCAGGTGGTAGTCAAACATCGATGCAATGATTAACAGTCTCTGTAGGCGGAAAAAAAGTACTACTCATGCTGTAGATAGTACGGACCAGTGGTAATCGGAGCATCAGATTGTTCCGCAAAGAACTCAACTGCACATTGAGGTTCGTTTATTCCAGTATAGCAGGGTAATCAACTCTATTTTGCAGAACATCAGTAACAAATAAAGTCCGTTGATCGTCTCATCATGTCTTGAGAGGTTCTACGTGGATCAACGAACGGCGGTCCTCGTAGGTGGGCAGTCTAAAAGGGTCTCGCCAGGGTAATCGCCGAATTGCGTAGCGAGTGATACAGACTCGATTCGCTCAGCTCCATTTCGATAGAAGGGATTTCAAACGGCAGCACCATACTCCAAAGTAGAGAGTACTAGACAACAATACAGTGGTTGCAGACAGTATGCATCGGTTAAATCCTTAGCTATCCTAAAGGTGAAACCCGAAGATCGGGAAGCTTTGTCGACAATAAACGAAATGTTCTGTTTGAACGTCAGTTGAGAATCCGTCATCTTGGACGCATTTCGCGCCAAATCGAATCGAAGCTGGCAACACCCTCTCAGATTTCAATGAAATTTTCTGGATGTGTAGACCTTGACTAAATAAGCACTTTTGCATGCTCAGTTTTTCCAAAATTTATCTAGACTAACATTTGAGAAGGGCCAAATTTTTTCTGCCGATTTTTTTCAAAACATATTACGGAAAAATGACAACTCCTACAAAATTGTGTTGTATGGCTGACTTTTAGGAAATTGTCCAAGTTTTCGAAAAAAATACTGAAAAAAAAAATCCATTTGAGACCTACACTGAAAAAATCGATTTTTAGATTTTAAAGTCGATTAAAAAAAATGGCCATGTTTGATTTAGATGAAACTTTGCCAAAAGACAGGTAATTATGTTTATTACCATCCGTTCATACATCGCGAGATGAGCACTTTTAAGGAAAAAAAAAAGGTTTTCTTACAAAAACTTTTTCATGTCTGAACTGATTTTTTTTAACGTACCATTTTCATACAAAACTAAACCAGTGAAGCTTAAAATCATCTCAGAACCCAATGAAGCTCAAATTGTGATTCTTCTTCTTCTTCTACTTTTCTTTATTTAACGTCGGTCTCTGTTCCGCAATCCAGTGCCAATCACCGACGGACATCGATTACCATCCATTGACGGCAATCGAATGTGCAGGAAGGCAGCTTCCGCACCTGCGTAGATATCGCACCGTTGAATGGGCCGGAACCAACGGCTTTACTTCCCTTCCGAATTCGTGATTCAATTTTGTCTAATCAGCAACTAATTGGATTAATCGAGAATTACATATGAAAAGGGCTTATATCATTAGAAAATAATTTAAATGATAATATTGTCTACTATTGAAGGCCCAAACGCAATGTCGGCAGAAGCGGAACGGAAATGAAAAGTTTGAAAGTTGTCACAAATGACATCAAGATGCCTAACCGAAGTTGATTTGATTCTAACTAGTTTTCAATCCGACAAATAAGCTTACTCAGATCGGGCTTTTCCGCTGCCGCTACCGTCCTGCTTCCGCTGTCATTGCGCTTGGGCCTTGAGGCAAAATCCGATACTTCTATAGACGAGTGCACGGATGGATTTTAGTTCACTCATTCGACAAAAAGCGACACAACAGCGGGGCCCTGTTTACTAAAAATGAACACATGAATAATACTCGCATAACATTTGAACCGGGCCTATCAACTTTTGTACACAAAACTTGTTACGTCCTCTTCGCGCGAACCGAATACGCCCACGCAAACTAGCAACACCATCGGATAGGGGAAATTCTTCCCTTTCCGATAGTGCTCTTGATTTGCATGGCCGTACTTCAGTTCTGGTGAAAAGGACCTAGCAAGTTGTTTACAAAAGTTGATAGACTCTTTTCAAATGTTACGCAAGCATTATTTATGTGTTCATTTTTAGTAAACAGGGCCCCGTATTGTGTCAATTTTTGTTCAGTAGATGAACAAAAGTTCACCCGTGCATTCGTCTATAGCAACTTAGCATTCTTAGCTAAAATTATCCATAAAGAATTAGGTATGAATAAAATTTAAATTGAGATCTTCTTTCGTATCAACAACGATTTGGGAAGTCAACCTATCGCTTCATAATTCTATATGCCCTACCTTACCATTGAAATTATATACCTACCACTTCATTCTGCCTATGAGCACTGTAAAACTGAGGATGATTTTATACAAGCAGCAGTCAATCTAATAACTAAACTTGTGAAGACAAGTTTTAGTAAAATTATTATCATGGGCTAAAGTAATAAATTAAGGCTCAAAGGATTGAAATGTTGTGCAAATATAAATAATCCGAGATGCAACCGAAATAAGTTACGGGCCATATCGTCAACGATGGTAGAAAAATACATTCTATGAGATATAACCATGAAACGATGAGCATTTGTGTGTCATGCCGTAACGTGATATCTCATAATAGAAGTCCAGTTATGAAAAAACGGCGATCGGTTGGAAATGAAGTAAATATCCAACCGTCAACTAGTGGGCAGCAGCATAGTAATGATCCAGGTCCATCAACGAGTGGCCATGAATCCGTTGATGAGCTAGGTAAAAACAGTCATCCTGATGATTCTATCAACTTTTAACTGCAATCTCCTAATTGCACTTATTATTATTTTGTTTTAATTTTCTTCTTTCCTTCAGATACGGTATCAGTTTCAGATTGGAGTCAGTTCCATCAGCAGATGATCTGCAACGCCCATACAATGTTGAGAAGTTTAATGGCTTTGTGAAAACGTTGAATTTATCTCCAATTTCATCGAGGAACATGAGGAGCATGGATTATCGTTCAAAAAATCTCTAGAAATTACACAAGCAGTGTGAACAAATAAATTTGCCTAGATACAGCAGACATTTCACTGTATTTACACAATTGCGACCAAAACATTGCATTTTGCTTGATTCTACTGATATACATAATGTATGTATTTTTACAATTCATGAAAATGTAAAATTAATGATCAACAGTTTAAGAATTATGTCACAAGATGCAATAATACAAAAAAAGGCTTTGTAATATTCCAACTACTGATTGCTTTTTCCGTGCTTGCGAGTAGTGTGCTTCCAATGAAGAAAGAAAATAATCATTAAGGAAGGGAAAATTCTAGCAATTTGTGATTTTTCTGAAAATTATTCATTCATTATCTAAAACGCTGCTCAAGGATATCACTGGAATAATTCTCAAGCAACAATACATCAATTTGAAGTTTATTATAAGAAACACAATGAACTTGAAAATGTTAGCTTCATTATCACATCAGAAGTAAAGACTCACGATACAGTTGCAGTTCAGTTGTTCATCTAAAAAATGATAGATTTTATTAAACAATCGATAGATTTGTCTAAAATTACTTTTATGTCAGATGGGCAGCATCACAATACAAAAATAAAAAACTTTGCTAGTCTGTGTAGATTTCAGTCAAAGCATGGATTAGAAGCAGAATGGCATTTTTTTGCAACGTCTCATGGAAAAGGTCCCTGTGATGCCATTGGTGGCACTCTCAAGCGAATGGCAAAGAGAGCTAGTCTTGCTCGAGATTATGGAAACACCATAACAACTCCACGAGAATTATATAACTGGGCAGTTGAACAAACAGATAAAAATATCACAAAACTACTTTTCGAGTACATATCCACTGAACAGTAAATCTAAATGTCAGAAGAACTTGAAGAACTATATAATAACACAAAGACAATATCTGGCACACCGACACCTATAACTGGTGACGAAGTAGCGGCAAAAAGGTATTCTAATTCAGAAGATGAACCAACAATATTTAACTTGATGCTGTATGAATAAAAAGGGTATTCTATTATAAAATATGAAAAAATATTGTCTTTTTTCTCTCACATATTATCAGATTTTGCCTCAGTAGTAGACAACAGAATAAAGGAATGATATTTTTTTGACAAGGTCTACATGTCCAGAACGTTTTATTGAACTCTGAGAGGGTGCTGCCAATTCCGAATACGATTTGGAGAGAAATGCATCAAGAGCCCTTTTCATATGAAATTCTCGATCAATCAAAGTGAACTTAAGTGCTGATTAAACAAAATTGAATCGCAAATTGAGCTTCATTGGATTCTGAGATGATTTTGAGCTTCACTGGTTTAGTTTTGTGTGACAATGGCATATTAAAAAAAAAAAACAATTCAGACATGAAAAAGTTTTTGTTAGAAAACATTTTTTCCTTAAAAGTGCTCATCTCGCAATGTATGGACGGTTGGTAGTAAACATAATTACCTATCTTGAGACAAGTTTCATCCAAATCAAACATGAGGGATTCCATCCAGAAGGAGCTGAAAAAACCTGAAATCGTGCTCGACCATCTTCGATTTGGATGATACTTTGCCCATATTTTCAGTATGATAGACCAAGTATTTTCCCCAGGAGAGGAGACCCTTTTGACTCAAGGGTAATTTTTGAAAAGGGCCTATGTGTTTTTGCACACATACTTTAAAAAAAATGTAGTTCGAAAACAGTTGGTTGTAGAAAAAAAAATTACTAAGAAGGAGTTGTAGGAAACTAATAAAGCTTTATAAAAAAAAAAACGCGGAATTTTTTTTTTCGTTTTTTTTACAAAAAAAAATTAAGAATAAACCTCAAAATTCAATTAACAAAAAAAAAAACGTATTTTTGATTTTTTTTATATTTTTTTTATAAAAACTTGAATAGAAAGCAGAAGTTTGGAAAACAACTCTAGGATGGACAAACTTTCAATAAAAAAAGTTTTTCTAAGAGCAACTTTTGAGGCATTTTGGAAAATTTCATTATTTACGGCAAAATGTTCAATTTGATGTTATTATATGATTATAAAAATCATTTCAAACTATAGTGCTCATATCGATAAACTTCCTAAATATAACCGTTTTCGATATATTTCAAATTTACTTTCATCAAAGTCAATTTTTTGTAGAAAATAAACCATTTTCATAAGTTATTCGTGATTTTCCATCAGCATTGATAAGTTTAGCAAGATACACATATATTTACTCTCAATTTGTCTTTTGACGATTGAACGATCAGACAACCCGTTTAGAATTTACAGGGGAAATGAAAACACTATTATTTTAAATATAGAAACCAACACAAATTAAGTTGCACTTATTTTCATTATCAAGTAGTTTCATCCTTTTAATGATTATTTAACAAAAATGTCATTTTGTTTTGTGTCACAAAAGGACTTCAGAATGGAAAAGCATTTTTGAAAAGGCCAAAACGATCCCAGGTACAAGAAAATATCACTGTATTGTTCCGATTTCCGAAAATAAAATATCAGCGAAACTATTTTCGAATGACGAAGAACGCACCATTCATAACATATAAAAACATGCCAATCAAAAGTTCATGAAATAAAAATATATTCAACAAAAAGGTTTATGTACAAATTATTATTATTAAAGACGATCGAAAGTAATAAATGTAAGATGCAAATAAAAACGCATGGGTATTTCATTTATTTATCTTATTTATCTTATAAGTTTAAAACCAATTTTCCAATAGTCTATTGGTGGAAGGGTACGTTGAAGGTAAGTATGTACATGCATATCTTGCAAAACTTATCATATTTGATGGACAATCACGTATAACTTATGAAAAGGGCATATTTTCTACATAAAATTGATTATGATGAAAGTAAATTTGAAATATCTCGAAAACGGTTACAAATAGGAAGTTTATCGATGTGAGCACTATCGTTTGAAATGATTTTTATAATCATATACTGACATCAAACTGAACATTTTGCCATAAATAATGAAAGTTTCAAAAATGCCTTAAAAGTTGCTCTTGGAAAAACTTTTTTATTAAAAGTTTGTCCATCCTAGAGTTGTTTTTAAAACTTCTGCCTTCTTTTCAAGTTTTTATAAAAAAAAATATAAAAAAATCAAAACTACGTTTTTTTTTGTTATTTGAATTTTGTGGTTTATTTTTAATTTAGTTTTGTAAAAAAAACGGAAAAAAAATCCGTGTTTATTTTTTTTATAAAGCCTTATTAGTTTCCTACAACTCCTTCTTAGTATTTTTTTTCTACAACCAACTGTTTTCGAACTACATTTTTTTTAAAGTATGTGTGCAAAAACACATAGGCCCTTTTCAAAAACTACCCTTGAGTCAAAAGGGTCTCCTCTCCTGCGGAAAATACTTGGGTCTATCATACTGAAAATATGTGCCAAGTATCATCCAGATCGAAGATAGTCAAGTTTGGTGACTGATCAATTTGGCGTGGAATTGGTCACATGGCAATTTTTTTAAAGCGAATTCAAATTTTAAAAATCAATTTTTTTAAATGTAGGTCTTCAATCGATTTTTTTTTCAGTTTTTTTTCGATAATTTGGACAATTTCCTAAAAGTCATCCATACAACACATTTTAGTTGAGTGTTCACTCGGCTGTCGACAAAAGCAGACCACTCTCGATGTGTGCTACGCGATCGTCTGTTTTCTCGGCAGCAACCATTGTGTGGTCCTCCTCATTGTTCTTCATCAGCAGTTCTTTCGGTCGATTCGTCGTCGACTTTGGAAAGCAACCGTTTCGTGATGAGTGTGTGAGTGCTGACCACGTTTTGCGTCCATTGCTGCAATGGACGCGCTCTGACCCTCGTTGGCGTACAACAATTTGCCATACAATGAAACCACTGGAAGCGGCTCCAGTTCTGATGGAGGAGGCATTTTGGATAGCGGAAGATAAAGTGTTTATTGTTTTGTACCTTTTGACTATAGTTTTAAGATGTATTGTATAGTGACCAAGAATCCTCGGCTCTGTAAAGTTAATTCGGTTGAGCCTTATCAAATAAAATAATAAACAAAAAAAAAAAAAACACATTTTAGTAGGAGTTGTCATTTTTCCATAATATTTTTTTGAAAAAAATCGGCAAAAAACGAGATGCCCTTCTCAAAGGTTAGTCTAGATAAATTTTGGAGAAAAAAAAACTAAGTATATGCAAAGTGGCTTATTTAGTCAAGGTCCACACATCCAGAAATTTTCATTGAAATCTGAGAGGATGCTGCCAGCTCCTAATACGATTTGGCGCGAAATGCGACAACTAGATCTTTCACATGACTTACTCGTTCAATAACATTACCCAGGAATATATAATTAAACGTAAAGGACTCTTTTTCTCGAGAGAAAGTGATTCCTGAACATATCTTCGGGTTTACAGTTATCCGGTTCATGTCATACCAGTCACTAAATCTGTCAATTTGTTTTTGTAGATACAAGACATCAGTACGCATTTGAATGTTTAAAAAAATCTCAAGATTATCAGTGATCGACAGACGAGGCTCCTCTAACACAAGCTTCGCATCGTTGAAATAAATTAAAACAATAGTGGCTCGAGGTGACTTCCCTGGGGAATCCCGAAGTTGCTGGGAAAGGGCTCGAACAATCCTCTATTGAAACACAAAGTTGACACTTGATGCTATATGACTGGAAGCAGGTAGGGTCCGTTGATCCCCAGCCGGTCTACAGGGCGCGTAACGAATTTTTGCAGTAAATGACATATTTGAGAAAAATTACACCATTTAGCTATTCTAGCAATGAATGTTATGTGATTTATTTTCTTTCGCAAAATATGGAAGTTGTAACTAATTTTATTCAAAAAAATCACCTTCCCTTTCGACGACTGTAGCTAGACGCTTCCGGAAACTGCCATATGCACGTTTGACAATGTTTTAATCCATAGATGTCATCACTACCTTGATTTTAGCTTTTAGGGACTTAAGCGTGGTGTTAGGGGTTCTATTGGTATTCCGTTCGACGATGCCCCGTACAAAATAATCCAACGGATTGATATCGGGACTGCTTGGGGGCCAAATTTATTTCTCCCAAAATTCCGAAATATTTTCCGCAAGCCATTTCTGTGTTTTATTATCAGTATGAGCAGGTTCTCCGTTTTATCACTTTCTCAGGCCTTTTTTATATTATACACTGTTCTTTCAGACACATTTATCCACCGAATTATTTCTATTACGCTTACTCCGCTCTTTTGTTTCGACATCTTTACGTTTACTCAACACTGTTTGTTTACATCTTACACCTAACAGTATGAGCAATTCAGTGCTGCCAAATATATCTAAATCATGATCCGCAAGCATGAGAAATTACTATTTGAAATTTACTGCAAAAATTCGTCACGCACCCTGTAGTTTAGTTATGACGATGGCGTGATTGATCTTGTCGAATGCTATTGACAAATCAGTGTAGATAGCGTTAGTCTGGTAACGTTCCGCTAGGCTATCCGTAACGTTCGATGTGAAACAAATCAGGTTGGTTGTCGTTGATCGATTGGTCGTGTTGGTCTTTAAGGAGATACTGCGTACAGTGAGAAACCAATGGTTCCATAACAACTAGTTCAAATAGTATAGAGATGGCGCACAGTGAAGTGATTGTACGGTAGTTGCCTATATATTTCTTGTCGCCTTTTCTATGAACTTAGAAGTTAGACTTGGTTGTCAAAGACCAAAATGAAGTAGAGGTTTCAAATCAACGATGGCCACTTTCTTTTTTCTCAAAAAAGCTTCAAATACACTCAAATCAAGCATATTCTGATATATTTTTTTTTAAATATATAGTGATCAAAAATCAAACTGTTGTACCTTTTTTACAATGAACCGATATCAGAAAAGTTTGAGGCGTTCAATACCGATAGATTTTGAGTAGTTGAAAAATCAGCAGCCAAGGTTTTTAGAAATTATGATGTTTAAAGCTTTTTGGAGAGAAAAAAAACTACCGACCAGTGGAAGATGGGTTAAACAATAGATTTCCATCGTATATATACGTAACATAAATGCAATCTAGAAGTTAAATGAAAGAAACTTTTAAAAGGAATCCAATATTGTGGAATTTTTTAAGTGACGCATAATAAATGAATTTATAATACTAATTATAATAATAATAATGGCGAGGAAGGGCGCGATAACCTAGCTATTTAGCACTGTAATGGAGGAAATGCCATTTACAAACCCGTAGCTTCCGGGAAAGAAGCAACACCAACATGGAGTTGAGAACAAGAAGATTAAGACCAATGCAATCGCCCGAGGAGGGACCCCTACTGGAGCTGGTCCTAGGACGGGGGACAGAGCGAGCGGCCAGCGGCTGGAGGAAGATGAGGTGCAAGAGCGGCCCTTCAGTCAACGGGCTCAGCCCGTAACTCACACGCGAGACCGAACAGGCTGCAATAAACAACACCAAGGCAATGCTGCACCTGCTAATGATGCTGTGGTTGACCGGCGTCAATCGCTCACTTTAGCAGGCCGCCAAAGGCAGCTGGACAAGTAGTAGACCAGCAACGACAGCAACTACGGGATGAGCTAGCTTTTCGAATGGACGCAGCGGCTACACAGTTCCAACTGCAGTATTCCTACCGACTAACGAGTGCAGTAAGCATTCTCAACGAGAATATTTTGCCACAGCACTTGGAAGCCGCTGAGAACCTTGAGGACCTGCAGCTCATAGTGTACTGTGCAGCTATGGCCGTGGTACAAACGTTGGGATTGCGGACGTACCCGCAAGGAAACGGCGAAAGTCGTACACGTCCCAACGCACAAAAACCCGCATGGATGCGACGCCTGGAGGGCCGAATCGTCGCACTTCGGACTAAGATTGGTCGGTTGACACAGTACAAGAGGGGAAACCGATCATCGAGGCTAGCTCGTCACGTTGCTGAAATTGTCAAGCCCGCAGAGCTCCATGACCTCACTGTAGCCGATATTACTGAGGTGCTCAACACCCATGTACAGCGGTTGAGTGCTCTTGCTAAACGGATGCGACGTTATGGAGAAAGTTCGAAGCGGAAGAAGGAAAATCGAATGTTCAGCACTAACGAAAGGAAGTTCTACAACCACATCCGTAACAACAAAACCGACTATAGTGAAGGACTCCCGGAGATTGGCGATGTAACACAGTTTTGGGCCGATCTGTGGGAGAATCCTGCTCAACATAACAGTGATGGGATGTGGTTGGCAGAGGAAGAGTATAGGAGTAATGGAATTGTAAGTATGCCCACGGTCATTGTAACCGCTCAGGATATTCGGGAGGCTACCCGGTATACCTGGAATTGGGCTGCACCAGGACCAAATTTTGTGCATAACTTCTGGTATAAAAAGTTCACCTCAATCCATGGGCGGATGGCGGAATGCTTCAATATGGTACTAGAAAACCCCCAACAGCTACCAGAATTCATTACCAGAGGGGTAACCTATCTTCTTCCCAAGGACCAAAACACGGCTAATCCAGCCAAGTACAGGCCAATAACATGTTTCTCGAGCCTGTACAAAGTGCTCTCATCAGTAATAAATCGGAAGATACAGAACCATTGCAATGTAAACAACGTTATGGGGCAGAAGGGCTGCCGGCAAAACACTCAAGGCTGCAAAGATCAGGTCATCATCGATGCAGTTATTGTCGGTCAGGCGAGCCAGAAAAAGAGAAACCTGAGCATGGCGTACATCGACTACAAGAAGGCGTACGACTCAGTACCGCATGCGTACCTTCTCAAGGTACTGCAGTTGTACAAGGTGGACGATGGAGTCATCAGGCTTATGCAGCACGCATTGGGAATGTGGAGCACATCTCTCCACGTTACTGACGGAGCAGTGGTGTTACGGTCCAGAACTCTCAGCATAAGAAGGGGGATTTTCCAAGGCGATACCTTTACCACTATGGTTCTGCCTTGCGATGAACCCCCTCAGCAGAGCACTCAATCAATGCAACCAGGGTGCCTTCCATTCATTTTGACTAAAAAAATGTTTTAGAAAATTATGGAATAATAAGATATTATGATGGTATTTTGTATGTGTAAGGAAAAAGAAAAGATTTTAAAGTTTGTGTTTGACACATAAAACCTGCAAATTTAGCTTTGACAGAGCCATAATGAGCGATTTTCTGATCGCCTCTTCGCGAAGAGTGAAGAACGAAGAGTGAGTGAGATATATGACAAAATCGCTAATTGCAACTCTCATGCAGTAACATTGGCTGGTATTATGTGTCAAACACAAACTCCACAATATTCAGTTATCGCTCAGCTTCTGAGACGTGCAGACGTTTTTCTCGATTGCGCTTATCACTAGTGAAGCATTTACGTTTTGGATACCCTTCTATCCGCTGCGCCGCGTCGCGTGCAAAAGTGTTTCGCGATGAGGCGAGAAAACACTTTTAAGATTGACTATTCGCAGTTCTCCGTCAAGCCGTCGGTCGAAAAACTCTATGGTTTTTGTCGTTCGGTTCTCGGTCTAAATAGGGAAGACATTAAAAGACTTCAGTGCCACAGAGGTGGAGCATGTGCCTTCGTCAAAGTCAGTGACTTGACGCTGGCACAAAAAGTCGTTGACGAACATGACGGGAAGCATGAAGTGGAGTGTGAGGGGAAGAAACACAAGCTTCGGATCACGTTGGAAGATGGTAGTGTTGAAGTGCGGGTTTACGACCTTCCCGAATATGTGTCTGAAGAGAAGGTCTTTAGTTTCCTAAGTGCGTTCGGGGAAGTGATCTCAGTTCACGAGGTATCGTGGGGTGAGAGTAACGAATGTGAAGGCATACCGCTCGGCATATGGTCTGCTCGTATGCTAGTGAAGCGGAACATTGACTCGTGGGTCACCGTCGATGGAGAGCAAGCGTTCGTTGTTTACAAGGGACAGCTGCAATCCTGCCGCCACTGCAAAGAGCAAGCGCACACTGGCATATCATGTGTCCAGAACAAAAAGCTACTGTACCAGAAAAGCTACGCGAATGTCACGAAGCAAACTGGACAGGCCAATAGGTCAACAGCCGGTCAGCAACCCAAAAAAGCTGGTGCGAAACCACCAAACACGAAACTAGTCGGTCAAAAATCCACTACTCCGCCATCGTTAGAGTCAGACGTTTTCCCCGAACTGCCGAAGAGCCAGAGTGAATTCTCAGGCCCGAAAACACACACACGCAGCCAGCCTGCAGCAGGGTCTGCGCAAGTACAACGAACGCACAATGTGTCAAGTTCGTTCCTAACACCACCACAAGCTGTCGTGGCTTTGGATGACGTGTTCAAAAAGCCAGAAAATGCGCTGCGATCGCAGAGCAGAAGCGGCAACGGGAACGAAACCGATGAATCCTCCGCTTCCACGAGCAGTAGACGAAGCCGAGGAAAACCAGCCGGCAAAAAACCCCGCCGGGATGACGACGACGACGAGAGGGACGAGGACAATCGCTTATAAATGGCTCTCACGTCGTACAACATCTCGTCCATCAACATCGGCACCATCACGAACCCCACGAAACTGAACGCGCTCCGAAGCTTCATAAACAGCCATAGCCTCGATATCGTGTGTTTACAAGAAGTAGAGAACGAGCAGCTCTCCTTGCCTGGCTACGTCGTTTTCTTCAATGTGGACCATACGAGAAGGGGAACAGCTATTGCCCTGAAGGAACACATCCAGGCCACTCACATCGAGAGAAGCTTGGACGGCCGACTGCTTGCGCTGAGAGTGCAAGACACAACGATCTGTAATGTTTACGCTCCCTCCGGCTCTTCGCTACGTGCAGCTCGGGAGAACTTTTTCAATGGGACGCTTGCCTACTATCTCCGCCATCGTACCACGCATGTCATTCTGGCCGGCGATTTCAATTGCGTGCTTCGAACAAGTGATTCTAGCAGCCCAAACACTAGTCCCGCCCTCAAAACAGCCGTCCAGCAACTGCAGCTCCACGACGTATGGGAGAAACTGTGTCCGCGTGATCCAGGTTTCACGTACGTCTGCCGTAACGCACAGTCGCGACTCGATCGTATCTACGTCAGCAGTGATTTGCGCGATCACCTGCGAGCAGCACATGCACACGTCTGCTCATTTACCGACCACAAAGCGCTGGTACTCCGACTTTGTCTCCCCCATCTTGGTCAAGAGCATGGCCGTGGATTTTGGTCCCTTCGGCCCTATCTTCTGAGTGACGAGAACGTTGCCGAGTTCCAATACCAGTGGCAATATTGGACCCGGCAGCGCAGAAACTATGGCTCCTGGATCGAATGGTGGATTTTGTTCGCTAAGCCCAAGATCAAATGCTTTTTCAAGTGGAAATCTCGAGCCGTCTTCGATGAATTCCACAGTGAACATCAGTATCTCTACAGCGAGCTTCGGTTAGCCTACGACGGGTACTACCAGCACCCTGAAATGATAACCACCATAAACCGGTTGAAAGGTGAAATGCTAGCACTTCAACGGAGATTTTCCTACACGTTCATGCGAATGAATGAAACACATGTGGCGGGAGAACCCATGTCAATATTCCAATTGGGGGAGAGGCGAAGGAAGAGAACCGTCATCACGCAGCTGCAGACAGAGCAAGACGAAACGGTAGCAGAGCCACGAGCGATCGAGACGCATATGATGGACTACTTCTCGACGCTGTACTCGGAGGAGGAAACAGAAGAGAATGAGAACAGTTTCGTCTGCGAGAGTGTTATCCCACCCAACGACCCATCGAATGAAGCCTGCACGGACGACATTACGACGGCAGAAATCTGGTCTGCAATAAAAGCGAGCGCCCCACGAAAATCTCCCGGCTGCGATGGTATTCCGAGAGAGTTCTACCACCGCATGTTCGACGTCATCCACCGAGAGTTGAATCTGTTGCTGAATGAAGCACTCAGCGGTAATCTTCCTCCAGCGTTTGTCGATGGCATCATCGTGCTGGTTAAGAAGAGAGGCGGCGACGACACAGCCCGTTCATATCGTCCGATCTCGCTGCTCAACAGCGACTACAAGCTCTTCTCCCGCATTCTCAAAACCAGACTCGAGCAAGTGATGAGAGAGCACCACGTCTTGAGCGACGGGCAGAAATGCTCCAACTCAGAGCACAACATATTTCAAGCCACTCTTGCTCTCAAGGACCGGATAGCACATCTCCGCCACCACCGCCGTGCCGGGAAGTTAATCAGCTTTGATCTCGATCACGCTTTCGATCGGGTCCGGCACTCTTTTCTCTTCGAAACCATGCGCTCGCTCGGCTTCAACCAGGATCTCATCGCTCTACTCTCGCGAATCGCCAGCTGGTCCACCTCTCGGCTGTTGATCAATGGGCACCTTTCTCGTCCGTTCGAAATTCAACGCTCTGTACGGCAAGGGGATCCGCTATCAATGCATCTCTTCGTTCTTTACCTGCATCCACTAGTGTGCAGACTCGAAAGAGTGTGCGGGAATGATCTGCTAGTGGCGTATGCGGACGACATCAGTGTGATCGTCACATCAACCAGGCAAATCGATGAGATAAATAGGCTGTTCACTCGTTTCGAGAGAGCTGCTGGCGCAAAATTAAATTTGCGGAAAACTGTTGCCGTCGATGTTGGCCTTTGCGAAGGCAACAGAATCAACACTCAGTGGCTACAAACAGTCAATGTAGTTAAAATTCTGGGTGTTGTTTTCGCAAATTCAATACGACTGATGACAACGATGAACTGGAATGCGCTAGTGGGGAAGTTCGCACAACAAATGTGGCTGCATTCTCTGCGCACGCTGACGCTGCACCAAAGGGTCATCATGCTCAACACGTTCGGAACGTCCAGGATATGGTACCTCGCGTCCATAGTACCACCGTTGGGAGTGCATACGGCAAAAATCACATCAGCAATGGGTACGTTCCTCTGGAGAGGGACTGTCGCCCGTGTCTCAATGATGCAGCTGGCACGCAGCAGAGAGAATGGAGGCCTGAAGCTGCAATTACCAGCTCTGAAATGTAAGTCACTCGCAATCAACCGACACCTACAAGAGATCGAATCCCTTCCTTTTTATAGATCCCTTCTTTTCCACGATAATCCCCGCCCAGCCATCTCAATAGATCTTCCCGACCTTAGACAAATCCTATCAAACTTATCCCAAATTCCCCACCAAATCCAACAGAACCCCTCCACCGATCAAATTCACCAGTACTTCGTCCAGCAAACTGAGCTACCAAGGGTGGAACGTAACAGTCCAGCAAGTGGCTGGTCACGCATATGGCGAAACATTGCATCGAGGCAACTTACTTCAGCGCAGAGGACGAAGCTTTACTTGTTGGTGAACGAGAAGATAGAGCACCGCAAACTGCTATTCGTGATGCGGCGAGTAGATGACGAAAACTGTACGCATTGTGGCAACCGTACAGCAGAAACTCTCTCCCACAAATTTTGTGCTTGTGCTCGCGTCGGCCCGGCTTGGACGGTTCTTCAGCAGAGAATAGCAATCATCTTGGGTGGATGGAGGCGACTCGAGTTCGAAGACTTGCTAAGACCTGCCCTATTAGGAATAAACGACAGACATAGAGTGGCAATTCTGAATATGTTTATTACATATATCTGCTTCGTTAACGATTGTAACGGAAGAATTGATTTAGCTGATTTGAACTTTAATCTTGATGTAGCAAATTGACGGTAAAACAAAAAAACTTTGTATGCTAAACTGACAAATAAAACTTCACTTTTACAAAAAAAAAAAAAAAAAAAAAAAAAAAAAAAAAAAAAAAAAAAAAAAAAAAGATATATGACAAAATCGCTAATTGCAACTCTCATGCAGTAACATTGGCTGGTATTATGTGTCAAACACAAACTCCACAATATTTTTTTGTTGCAAACAAAATATTTTTATAATATCTTATTATTCCATTATTTCATACAACATTTTTTTAGCCAAAATGAATGGAAGGCACCCTGAATGCAACTATGACTACCGTTTGAAAAGTGGAGGAAGAAGCACAAATGTTACCCACACCTTCTACATGGATGACTTGAAGCTGTTTGCGGAAACAGTGGAACCAGTACGTACCCTACTACAAGTACTTGCCAGACCCGGTACTGGAAAATAGTTGCATAAAACTGTACTGGGATCGCGAGATCATTACGGATATTCACATTCGTGCCAATCGCCCTGACATTGTGGTTTACGACAAAAGGATGAAGAGGGTAACCCTCATCGATATCGCTGTACCGTTAAATCGCAATGTTCAGTCAACGCTCTCGACCAAGATACTGAAGTACCACGATTGAGGAGTTGAAGCAGATGTGGCACCTGGAGGATGTGCGTATAGTTCCGGTAGTAATCTCGGCGACCGGAATTGTTCCCCGTACCCTTATACGTTCCCTTGAAGAGTTGGAACTACGAAGAGAACTTAACAGCATTCAGAAAGCAGTCTTTCTTGGAACCTGTATTATCCGGCGGTTCCTGAATCATAACTGATCCGATTGAAGCAAATAAATTAGGATGTAAGTCAACTGACGAATGAGATCCACAGAGCCTAACCCCCTTGGCATAAAGACAGCCCGGGGTAGGTGAAATTTCCCAGCATTTTTGCTGAGAAGTGCCAAAACTCTATAATAATAATAATAATAATAATAATAATGAGCTTCTAAAAATCTAATACCTGTGTCGTTTCCTATGTACTTGAAAATCTACCAACTTGGGTTCTTGATTTTTTTTAGTTGAATGATTTTTCCTCACAGTTCAAGAATAATAAACAAAAAAAATCAAACTAGGCTTCTTAAAAAAAAAACAATTTTAGTGTCAAAACAATTTCTTTAAAAAAAATCATCCACCAGTGACGGCTACTCGGTTTTGTGTTAGCTTTCTCTTCACAGTTTTCCTTGGCCTCCAGGGTCGTCACGTGTATTTCCACTACTTCCTTCTCAAGCATCTCTACTTCCTCTTCCGTTACCTTGTCGTTGTTATCCAACTGTCACCTCCTACCACCCCATTAAAGGAAAAATAATTGCTTGGGGTTGTGTAGCAATTAATAATGCATTGATTTTTTTTTCTGATTTGAGCTTAATAAAAACTACCTTCTGCTCTGCGATCCACTACGTTGCCTCCATCGCAATGGGATTTGCATCCAGTGCCTCCACAAAACCAACAATTTCGCCCATGGCGGGCATAGCACATCCATTGGTATAGTCAAATTCAATCGTGTTCTTTACTTTCAGCAACTTCCTTGCTTTTAACGCCGACGTCAAAAGGTATCGATCAATAAACAAAGCACACCGAAACAAAAGCTGCTATTGCCTATGCGGACAACCGCGTGACAAACACTGCGACGCACAACCGGCTTAAACAAGAGCAACTGACCATTATATAGGGCAAATGTTTGCTTTGGCAATACTTTAACCTATTATCGTCAGGGGGTGAACAACGTCCTTGAGGGCTCAATTAAGGTATGTGGATACATTGTGTTTGAGAGCATCTATTGGCCAAATTTGAGTGCTCTAGGACTTTGTTTACTCCCCTGACGATAATAGGTTAAAGTATTGCCGAAGCCAACATTTCCCCTATTGCTTTGAAGAGACGAACCAGCCAAAGGCTGAAAGTCTATGTCAGCGTTTTTTAACCGGTGGGGAATATCCCCCTAGACAACCATACTACCCTTAGTGCGTGTAAGCGAGTTTTTTTGGTACGGGAATGGAACAGAAAAGGTTGAAAACCACTAGTCTATGTAATAAAGTTATAATAAAATAATATACACTGGAGTCGCTTTTTACGCGGTTTTTTTACACGGTTTTTTTCACGCGGTTTTTTTTACGCGGATTTCGGAATTTACGTGGGTTTTTTTACGCGGATTTTGGTTTTTTTTACACGGATTTCAGAATTAACGCGGTATATCGTTATACACTAGAGTCGCTTTTTACGCGGTTTTTTTTACACGGGCTTTTTTTACGCGGTTTTTTTTACGCGGATTTCGGAATTTATGCGGTTTTTTTTTACGCGGGACGTATCACCCGCGTAAAAAGCGACTCCAGTGTATTACTTGTTTGAGTTGTTAAAATATGATCCACTTTTCTTTAGCGCCTCGGAAAAAAAAATGCTTCCAATATATTAATTTATTTCCACGAGGGGTGTATTTTAGGTTAATATTTTATACAATATAATTTTTTTATGGAATATACACAACATAATTACTGGAAATTGACCCCTTCGGAGTCGAATCGCACTTGCAGTTAAAAAAAAATAGATTTACAAGCCACCTTTAGAAAGATACATTTAATTTTTAGTTCAAACCCGTTCGATAAAGAGAGGAAAAGTGTAGGTTGTGCTTAGTATGACGGAAATTGAATCTTAGCCTTGTAACTTAAACATAAGAAAATAATTAAACATATCACTGTTAATAAAGGACATTTTATAAACAATATTAACTGCACCTTTCACCAAATTGGGGATCACAATAGTGCACGTGATCTTTTGTATAAGAGGCATATATTCTAATTTCCGAAATGCTCGTGAAATTTTAGGGAAATTCCTGAATGATCGTGATATCTGTCTGTTCGGGAGGAGCGGTATCGTTCAGTTTTGTTACGGGATAAAATTTGCACGACAGATGATAAATGATATTTAAAAAGAACGATGTAATTCAAGAATAATAAACGCTAGTAGAAATGCCATAATTATAAAATGTCGTAGTTAGAGTGAATATGAAATAAATAAATGGTATAAGTTAGATTAGGATTGATGATTAAAAGAGGTTTATGTATTTTAAATTGCGATTTAATACCAAAGCTAGAAACATAAACAAACATAAGAATTCAAACAAATTGAGCACACTCTTAACGATTAGAATTAACTAAATAATGACAGAAATGTAGAAAATGATGGGATTTAAAAATTGAGCCGAATTAAACTATTATAAATCGAAACTGGTTACAACCTACATTGCTATTGCTACTAGAGTAATATAATTTCAAATAAGATTAACAAATAATACTAGAAATGCACTATTGTTTAAGGCGTCAGCTTGGCATGCAATGGTCAGTTAGTGATGCGTCTTCTTGCGTCGAAAAAAGCTCTGATTGGATTTATCGTTTCTGCGTAAGTTCCCAACGCTGCCACTAATAAGGCTCATCGTGTCAGGAGACTGAGCAATCATGCTACTGCGATGGTCGA
This sequence comes from Ochlerotatus camptorhynchus, assembly GCF_037179485.1. NCBI lineage: Eukaryota > Metazoa > Arthropoda > Insecta > Diptera > Culicidae > Ochlerotatus > Ochlerotatus camptorhynchus. The sequence goes on along the minus strand of NW_027040695.1, from coordinate 627,340 downwards.
TTGCCTCAGCCGAAGAGGTGTTAGTGTCAAGCGATAGTTGTTCCGGCGTGATCATCGTAAGCATTGAGTGGGTGCGTTGCAGTTCAACTCCCGTCGCAGTGGAAGACCGTTGGCGGCGGTTTTTCTTACGCATAAAAGTGCCGCCACGTGTGAGCGGTGAGAGGAGTTTTTTCGACGGAAGAGAATGGAACCGTTCGTTCACAATAAACATCGGATCATACTCACTGCTGTAGGTGGACGCCGACACACTTGTCATCTGTTTCTGGTATTCCAGCGGTTTCTTACCACTCCAATCAAGCAGATCGCGGTCCGCTTCTAGAATAGAAAGATAGATGGATCGAATCAAAGAAGGAAACAAGACATCAATCAGTTCAGTATAAATGGAATCAATCAAATAAATTGATTATTAATAAGAGTGTTTTGACTAATCCCCCCGATCCCTGCGTGAAGCTCATTCATAATTCAGAAATACCTATATGGCCAATGAAACGGTTGTGAAGGAAACGAAGATAACGAAAATTCTCTCGAGAAACTGGTTCATTATCAACAATCAAACAAATTTAAATATTCTAGTGATATGTACAAGGCCGTTTCGTCACTGCAAATGGACGATTTATTTGTTGAAAAGAGACATCGATGATCGCTTCCATGAAATGTGATATCTTTATTTGATAATTATCCACAGTGACGTTCTGAGCAGTTGTCATTTATCCATACCGCGAGTGTGGGGATGGCTCTATTCGAGAATATTGTGACAACCGAGGAACTTATGTAATGTGTTTGGATCCTCACATTTCCGTTGATGCATAACACGAGCTGCGCGCCGTTTTCTTATCGCATGTCAATCAAAATGCTGCGATCAATTTATTTATCTTATCGTCTGACTTTGCACGAGTAATTGGCGGCAATGGCTACGCCAAAATTGTGGCGAGACATGAAAAAAAGTGTAGGTTTTACGTTACGCTTCCACAATCGGTTAAAATTTCTACTTGGAAAGTTTTGTGCGACTTTCGGTAAAAAATTACTCGTGGGTCTGGATCGATCGATTTCATACTCTTTTTTTTTACCACTACAACCTCGAGTGACCTCACAATTTCAACTGTGCGGTCTTTTCTGAACATCTGAATAGCTGTCGATCATCCGTGACTCCATCAATCAGTCTTTCTATTCACATTGTTCCTGCGCAGAGCTGTAGGTAATGATTTATAGCGCTATTTTGATGATTTCGATTTTCACCATCTTGTCACAAAGTGATTTGGATTGATTTATTTAATCGAATCATGTTCACATGGAACGATTGTTGGTTGAAGAATGATCGACCTTGGGCGACTTCCGGTATACAGAAGATAAAAAAAACTAAAATAAACGATATACTTACTATAGACGTTGCATAGCAGTTCAAAGATGTCGTTCCGGCCAAATTGCATCGCAATATGTAGAGCACTGTAACCCTAGGGTGAAAGAAAGGTAAAGATTGTTTAGTATTTTTCGTGCCGAATCAAATCAAGTTAAATTATGCAGAGCAAATCTAGCAAATTTAGAATGGTTATTCGGACTGAATAATCAAGTTATAACTGAACACGAACGAACGTATCGAAAATCCGTAACGAATAGCGAAACCTCCGAATCGAAAGAGTTAAAAGCGGAAAGTTATTGCGTGAATAATTAAAATATTTAAAATAGCAACAAACGGTTGTTACCGGATTGTATCGAATCGTGAAAATGGTAGGCCTCCTAAAAGCAAGGCGTGAGTCTATATGTTTGAGTACGAAAAATTTTGATTGACAGCTGACAAGCGGTGTATAAGTGTCACCAGCCACCGCTGCCTTTCGTGCGCTTGTGCTGGGGAAGTTTGATGCGTGATTTTTTTTCCAGAATTGCTATAAAGAAATCAATTTTCGATGGATTGAAAGTAATTAGGACCAAGAAACGATGTAAAAATTGAGTAAGAGTTACAATCCAGTATGTAATAGATGTATTGGACAAATAAACTATGTTTCTTGTTCTCACTTGTTGTGGAAATTTGTTAGAATAACCACTCAACGATAAAATTCTTTGGTCACGTCTTCCTTCGGAAGGGAAGTAAAGCCGTTGGTACCGGCCCATGTGTGTTTGAATAGGTGCGATATACTACGCAGGTGTGGAAGCTGCCTTCCTGCACATTCGATTGTCGTCAATTGATGTTGGTGATAGGCACTAGATTGCGGAACAGAGACCAACGTTAAATAAAGAAATGAAGAACCACCCAACGAACGTTTTTCTGGCTCGCAACTTACTGTTCTTGATGCACGTCCACAGTTATTAATTGAGAGATTTTTATATCAACCAATGCATGAATTCCTATATTGTGTGGCAAAGCATACTATATGCCCAGGGAAGTCAAGAAAATTTCCAACCCTACAGTTTTCCTTAACCAGACTGGGAATCGACCCCGGTTCCTCCGGTTTTCTAATACCGTGCCTTTACTGACTAAGCTATCTGAGTCCCCAGAAAACAAACCACTCATGATTTCACCTGTACTCTAAGGAATTGGTTAATTGAACTGTGTTATAAAATCAGAGACTTAGGAGAAATTCTTCTCTTAAAGTAAGGACTGTATCGAAAATTATTTGTAAACTAAATTATTCTTGGTGTCAACACCCCCCGTGGACAAGATGGACCTCCCACCCTCCAGACCTATCCAGAAAATTGAAAGCGGAGCGATCTATGTTTGCATTACATCGATATTTTTCCAGAATAAACTATGCTGCTGTTTTAAATTTGTGAATGTATTACCTATTTACCGCTGATAATCTGCCTTCATCTTTGATATTGATAGAAGTCACATATCGCACTTATTACAAGTCAAATCAGCCGTATACATGGCTATTTTTTGGACTCTAACGTTGAAGATCTTCTCAAAATTATCAAGCGATTTGCCGTAAAATTCCTTTACCCTACTAAAATTCTAGGGGTTTATTACTCTAAGAATTAAATCCCCACATAAGCGGTACCTTTGAAAAAATAGTACCGACCTGGCAATCGTACAAATCCCTCTCCTATAATAACAGTCGACTATATACAAACTCAGTCTCATATTTCGTCTGGCCATAGTCTACGTTCCATTAAAATTTTTAAAAATTTGCATGGATAAAAGTCAACGAGGGCGAAAAAGGCTCTGGAATGGTACCATGGAGACCAGTGAACCAGGAAATCTGGAAAACCGGGAAAAGCCAGGAATTCGAAAATACTAAAAAAAAATCGGGTAAAACCTGTGAATTTCGATCAAAAATCTGAAAAATGTACATCGCCCCATTTTCAAAAAAAAAAAAAAAAAAAAAATTTGGACTTTGAAAAAAAAAATTGCAAACCCTTGTCCTGGACTAGATTTTTAGGATAAAGTCACTTAGAAGACCTAATAAAAGTATTAAGAAAGAGAGAAAGATCAGTAATTTCCATTTAATTCCACTATCTTATTTGCTTATCCTTGATAGATACGCGTATTTCGTCTACAATGTGCAGACTCTCTTCAGTGTCTGCACATTGTAGACGAAATACGCGTATTAAATGGAAATTACTAATCCTTCTTTCTTTCTCATACAGGTATTGCACTATAGACGCCCACATTCATGCGGATACCTAATAAAATAATTTCACCAATTTTGAAAAGATTTGATTTAAGAATGAATTATAGAGATTTTTATTATTTTTTTTTTGTAGATTCATTTTTTTACCAAGGTTCAAATGCGGAAGCTTTGCGGAGCCGTCATTAGTTTTACTTTTTACACTGTTTATTAATACTAGAGTTAGTACAAGAGGAGTCCGAATACTAGCGGCTTACTCGAGGTTATGGGTTGCAATATATTAACAGGTAGGGAAGGGATCAAGGAAAAGGTGCACAAAGATGCGATTGATATATTTATTTCCACCGCCGTTGAATGGCTGTGCGATGATTGACCATGGGAGATATTGCCTTGACGGGAAAGTGCTCTTGATCTCTCTCGAGATGACTGATGGTTGTTTACAACCAAAAGGGGCTTGAGAAGGGACAACGATGAAAGAATAGATTATAAAATTGATGCACGAGCAGACAAAACTCTACCATACTCTCAAACGTTAGTATTTTAAACGTCAAAGTTGATATTCGACCAAAGCAATGGCCATTTAGAAGCTAGTTGCTTCAAAAGTGTTTTCAACATTAGAACATTGGTTCCTCATGGAGTCAGACACATTCAATATTTTGAGAATGCCATCTACAATTCCAGAAAACGTGAACATGGCTTCGTGCTGTCCTGGCTGTAGAACTGGAACATCTGGAGCCTTGGAAGATTCTGGAAGTCGCGGAAAGCCCCTATCAAAATCAAATGATTTGCGACTCGATGCAGGGGCTTTTGGAACATTACCGCCACTTCCTGGTTCCTTCAAGATGACTCGAGGTTCAATACGAGAGTCGTACTATCGGCTGTTGCGTGGTGATTTTGGATTGCTTTCTAGGTGGGGCATTAAAAACGCCAACATTATACCAAGATTAATTAAGTCGAATTAAATGGAAGATAAGCTCTTTTTGCTGTTTTATTTTATTAAAAGCCTTTTGTTTACGCTGGAAAAGACAACCCACGGACCTTTCGATTCTTCTGGGTAAGCCTTAGAGCGGGGCAGGTAATGTTCTAGGTGGAACAGATGGAGCAGGGGGCAATGGAGGAGCTGGTTGAGAGGGGGGCTGTAGAGATTGTTTAACCTTTGGATACGCTCCAGTGTACTTATTGGTCGATGAACCATCACCACCAGATGTCTCGATGAACATTTCAAAAGGTCCTATCTGCTTTGATAGATTCTCTTCATCGACTCTTCTGATAACCACTGCTATGCAAACAGATTTCACAGCATTTTTTTCCACATAGTTTGATAACGTCGAAAACGTCAAATACAACAGGGAAAGGTTTGGCAGCTGAGTTATTAATGAAAGAGCAAGTCGATGAAGAGAATCGATCAATGCAGATAGGACCTTTTGAAATGTTTATCTAGATGTATTCCTCGTCTTAGAAGAAGGAAGATCCAGCAGAGAATCATCATCGGACAGTGAGATCCCCCCGCCATCTCCTAAAATATCCATTGCGGGTACTCACGTACCACAGCAACAGATTTACCTCAACACAGAGAAAAGGTAACAAATATAAAACCAGTCGCACAGGAAGGAGGAGACAAAAAAACCAAAACTGCTATCTTCAACTTCTCGACGATCTTAATGTGCGGAGTACACGACGATCTTAATGTGCGGAAGATGGTGACGATGTATGTAGTGGTGGACATGCTTGGCATACACAGTTGTTCACACCAACTGCTCATTTGCTAATAACTTCGCACACAGTTTACGTAACATAGTTCTTGTTGACGTAGTAGATAGAATAGAGTTTAAGCCTGTTATAGATACGTAAAAACAAGTAGATTTTAATTCTAATAATAAACTGTATTTGTTTTTGCGTTGTAAAAATGAAGTGAGAAATGCTCACTGCACATCTCGTACTTTAAGTGTAAAAAATAATTGGCGTTGATTCAAATGTTAAGATTTACCTACTCTTTGCATATCTATAGTAATCATAGTTCATAATCATTAAAGAAAAACAAATTTGAACAAGTGATAGTGAAAAGTTATTAACAAATGAGCAACTGTACAACTGTGTATGCCAAGCATGGTGGTGGAAGCAAAACTATGCGATGCGGCTGTGAACGGCTGTTTCCCTCGAATAGCGTTGCTGGTTGCATGAAGCACTAACACTTGATCACTTGGAAATGAACACTTTATAAACGGATTACTGTGAACAGAGCGAAAAAAACACTAAACCGCCTTGGCCGAACGCTCGATGTGAATTGAATTATTTCAAAGTATTTCAGTGAAAATCTCCAATAGAGTTACGTGAAGAACTCTACGAGAGCTTTAATTACAACTCCAACTCAATTGTGAGGGTTCAGAGTAAAATCTATGGAAAATTCCATGACGATTGTGAAGAGGATTCCAGGATTTGTGAAAATACTAAGCTAATAAAATTTTGAGGGAAAATTCAAAAGAATCCTGCAAACAGTTTTAAGGGGAGGATATTTCTATGGGCATATTTTTGTTTTAATTTTAAGGAGGAAAAATTTAGAGGAGATTTCCCATATTATTCTGTGCTAAATTTTAAGACATTACTGAAGTTATCTAACGATGAATTTCATGAAGATTTTGGAGTGTTCTGCAGAGAATTTCTGTATCGGTATGAAGACATTTTCAAGGGGTTCCCAGAGTAAATCTCAAATTTATTTTAGAAGAATTTTGAAAGGAACTTTCTGATTCTACAGAAAATGTTTGAGAACAATCCAATAAAATCCTGTTAAGAGTTTTGAGCAAATTTTCAAGGTAGTTATAATTTGATAAACAATAAACCAAATTCAATATCCGCGAAAAATGCTACTAGTCTTAGTAATGACCCATTTAACCTATTGATGGGAAAGAAAAAAAAAACTTCGTACGTAATTATTGCACGGTCCCTAGTACACATTTCCGAAAAAAATCTGTTTTTTCCACCATTCGGCGATTCTAAAAAAAAAGAATGGAAAATTGTATAAAACCGGAAATTATTTACATCTAGCATATTTTTTTTCGGAATTAATCATAAAACATTTTAATTCAGAAATAAATTTTTCAGCCGGCCCTAAAATATAATATTTTGTACAAATAATATTTTTCTAGTCTAATTAACGGGTATCCACTAAAAAATAAGAATGATTCCAATACTTTTTTAAAAGAACAACAACGTTCGCAGAGAAATGTCACACACTAAGATTATTTTACCGAAATCTGTGAAATTTTACCGAAATCTCAACAGCTGAACTTTCGTAAACAGTTCGGTGATTTTTCACAGATATTCGTTGAAAAATTACAGGAAAATTGTGAAAAATCACCGAACTGTTTACCGAACGATCAGCTGTTGAGATTTCGTTAATTGTCCAGAAAATTGTCACACATTTTATTTCACTCTAACATGTTCAGTCGTGTTCAGCATGCCGTCGAAACAGGAAGAACTGCGCGCGCGCATTGTACAATTATTTCAAGCGAAAGAAGATTGTAGAAAAAAAGTACACGGTAGATCATTTTAAGAGGGAAAATGTTCCGGTATCCACCGTATCATGGCATCCATGGCAGTAACCCGGAAGAGAGGTAGCGGCCGTCCAATGAAGCTAATGAATTAGAAGACGCTCCGCTCGCTGCACAACATGCGAAAACTTTGTTACACCAACATCCTTAGAACACTGGAACTAATATTTACAACCTTAACATTTAAAAAATATTAATGGAAAATTGTATAAAATGATCGAATGCGCAAGTTAGTAACCGCGTCAAATATGGTGCCATCACAGTATCTGTACAAAAAGTACGAAAAACATTTTTGTCACACTGTCCAACATTTATTAGAAGAACAAACTCTAAGATCATAAAAGTACATAAAGAATAGTTTCTTATTTGTTTTTGTTAGATTAACTTCTTAAGAGGACATGACATAAATCATTGAAGAACTTTTTTACATTTTAAAATATATTTTTATGGATTTGGAAAACAAAAACTTATTTTTGATACAGTCCTTAATACAACAGTTCATAAAGCGTGTTTTTTTTTTATTTATTTTGGAGAGTTTTAACCGTAGGCTGGTTCATCTCCGAAAATAAAGCGTGTTATATAATTTAGTTACCAATTTTAAGTATCCATATACCATTAAACACTTTATGCAGCTTATGTAAAACCAATTCTCTAATATTATAATGCAGTTTAAAATCAGCTCCAAAACAATTGTTAATATTCGCTCTTAGGACGTTGGGCTTCTCTGCCTTTTCATTAGCATAATGGAAAATTAATTGCTCGGGGTTATGCATCAGGGCATAATGCATTCTTGTTTCAGATTGGATTCCATGCAACTGGATTCGCATTCAGTGATTTCGCGATTTTAACAATCTCGCCCATGGTGGGCTTCGCACTTTCATTTGCATAGCCAAAACAAAGGGCGTGCTTCATTTTGACCATTTCCGACATTTTTGCTTCCAACGGTGACGGCAATGAGCAAAGTCCACCAAAAGAAGTAAACAACTGTCGATACTGTGATTGACACAGTGAAAAACCTCCAGTTGATATTATATATTTTTTATATTCTTAAAATCCTTTATCTATGAAAAATCTAAAAGAAATCCCCTATGAGAAACTTTGATTGATTACTTTGTCACTGAGGAAGTCTGCAAATCAGGACTGTGGAGTCGGATCTAATTCGACCGATTTCGATTCCAACTCCTATGATTTGAAAATAACTGACTCTGACTCCAAGATTCGTCTAACAGTTATGTCCTACGTTGTGTACTTCACACGCGTCTTTTCAAGAAAGTTTCTTCGAGCGGATTTAAATAATGAACGACCGGTTACTTTAAGGTCCTCCAGGAACAAACATGCCGTTTTGGGGGATTGACTATGGAAAGATTATGGTCTTTATTATACAAACATGAAACAATTATTTACACTACAGATGATTTTGTCGAGATGCAAAAGCTCTTTCCTATTTCCTTCTGTGACAGAAGCGGCCACCAAAAACGAACGTTTCAATCACTGTCCTAGTTTACTGCTGCAAACAATATGTTGTGATCCAGTAGTTAATTAGAAATCTACAGTGTTTAGATGGCCTGATTGATCCTCCAGGTTTGTGATATCCAATTATATTGAGTATAACTCAAGTAGGCATTATGGTAATGCTGACGACATCGGATTCTTTGTTGATTGTTGTTTGCGTGTAATCGGTTCAATATGCGTCTTGGTTAGGAGGAAAGGGAAGAGGTAAGGAATTATTTTTGGATTAGAATCATCCAATGCTGAACTATGCTGTGTACTATTTCTACCGAACGGAGCTTCGTGGTGATTGATGTGACGACAACACTGGCCTAACTTCGCCAAGTGCAAGACTTGAATTCCCTGGTGACTTGTATGTAGCGAGTTAAGTTGACTCTAAGTCAAGGGTTGAAACTGTTGACGTTTTTACTAAACTCGCTTCGTTGTCGTGCGCGATAGTCTGTTTGTATTCGTACTCTCATGCTCTGCCGTCGTCGCTCTTACACAACACAAACGGTAGAACAACATTTGAGCAAAAAGAATATTATTAAATATCTATCATATGACATGTGTGATTCCGTTCTAATTCCTCAATTTGGTGTAAATTAAACCATTTTTTGTCAGAAATATATTACTAGGACATCGTTGCTTGCTATTTTCAGAATTCACACAAGCACAACATCAGCACCTCTTATCATGAAAAAAAAAATACATACATTCGTGACGGTCTTCGGCGACATTGTCTTATGACAGAGCCTGTCATATGACATTTTAGTTTGGTACTGTAATTTGATAGCTTGTTTTGCAAGTGTCGAAAGCAAAGGCAGTCGATTATGACAGAAAATGCGTCAACAACGGTGACCGCTTACAAGACTGCTTTAAATCATTGGTAGTTTAAATCCATGACGTAGGACGGGGCTCCTGATTTAGTTCATGTCGACCCTGGACGGATAACTATACTGATTCAACCAATAGGATAGTACAAGTAGGTATACGCGGTGAATAGTGGTTACCACCGTTTGACTCATCTGCTCGAACTGATGACCATGTAGCAACATCGGGTAGCTTGCAGCCAGCCGTTCTGCAGGGTTGATGATTTTCTTAAAGACGCCCACTAGATCCTGGTCACGGCACCTTTTGGAAAAAGTTGCATTACATTTTGTTGCATTTTGAGATCACACGGTCAAAAGTACGTGTATAACTAAATCACGTAAAACAGAATTGAGTGTATTCACTATTCAGCAATCCATCCTACTTATTTTGGAATGTTATGAGAAGACATCAATGGTTATGCTTTAAAAATTCATTAACTATGTTTTTTATTCAAACAGATTTGACGAGATCCATGTATACCGATTATAAAAGATTTTACTGGATATGGATTTAGCCGGTGGAAACATTCCAGTAATTTATTTATCGTATTCTAGCGAAGACGTTTGAGTAACAATACTAAATAGCTAAAGCTTAAAAATTGTATGATTAACTGAAAAAAAAAACGTCAATAGCCTTTAAACATCTAAAAAAAAAAATATTGCTTTTGAAACGATACAACTTTTAAGGGGATACATATATACATAAGTAAGCCGGTAAAAAAAAATCATGGGATGGTATAAGCACACATTTAATTTTTTAAAGTTGTTTTCAGGGCATCAAAATATACATTTTCAACTGTAAACAATATAAATATGAAAACAATTTGTAAAAAAATTGCTGAGATATTCTTATTTGAAGTTAGTGGTTTGAAAAAACAAACGGGTCCCACGATATCTCATCACTGCTTTGACTAAATCAGCTCATTTTGGGGGTGAATACTCGTTAAACAGGTCCCGTTTGCATAACGAAGGCCGATTTTTGAAAAGTGGATTAAAACAAAAGATAAAAATATTTTTATGTTTTTTCATATTAAAAATCGTCAGTTTTGTTATTTTTGTATTTAAAAAAAAATGAAATTTCAAAATCCTGAGTCATCATACACACGGGATACATCTTCTGATTCTTCACTCCAAATTTCAGCCAATTTGGTCCATCCAGTCCTGAGATATCGTGGGACCCGTAAATCAACTCTGTGATTCGAGAAAAGGTGGTGCCGACTGAGATTGAACCCAGGCCTGCTGGGTGAGAGGTAATCACGCTTAAGTAAAGTTTGTAATTTTTAAATAAATTTAACAGAACTTCAATCACAAATTCCTAGATGAATTTTCAAAAGGACGTATCGGCTTTTGTAAATACCCAGACAACCAGAATGCACGTATATTCAAAGTTGTTTTCGTGATATACAAACATATATACAAACAAACAATTCGTATAAATGCAAAGAAATGGCTTATACGTACAAAAGTGGAGGCCATATACGTGCATATTTTAATTTAATTTTAAACGAGTTGGTTTAACATCATATACGATTTAATATGTAATAACAAATTCATTTTGAAAAGTCTTACGATGTAATCTGATTTAATTTGTGATACAGTACGACGGAAAAATGAGTCATCGCATATAAGTCGGAAATATGCATTCTATACGATTTAACTTAAACATAATGCGAAGTATGCCATTCTTAAATGCGATTTTGACTTAAACTGTAGCAATTTACGATACTGTCTGTACATTGTTATACGACTTCTGGTTGTCTGGGTAATGATTAAAACGTTAATTTGTCGAAACTTTTTGCCCACCCACGAAGACTAGCCCCACCATTATGCTTGGAAAACTTTACCTTACTGGTATTAGTTTGAGTGGGCGACCTAAGAGTTTTAACAAATTGACGTTTGAATTTTGATTACAAAAGCAGATACGGTTTTTTTTAATCCATCCTTGAATTGTCACAACTACAAACGATATTGAATTACTTTGAACTAAAATAACCCTCACCTTTATCTTAATCGGTAACCACTTCTAACGAAACTGGTTAAAAACCATTGCAATTTTTTTTTTGAATTATTGTCACTTTAACGCTTTTGGGTCATTCGTGACTTGTCCGGGGGTGAGAGTTGAACTCGTGACTTTGGCGCCGGGGTCGCCCCCAGACTATTGCAATTAAAATAGAGTTTCGCATGAAGCTACTTAACATTTTGATACCTATTCAACATTGAAACTGACGAAGCCAACACTTCTTCGACTGAATGCAGGGTGACAAATACTTTGATATAGGATTTCATTTTCATCGTTCGCTTCAAATCTTGTATTCAACATTTAGTGAACATCAACTACCTACCTAGTTATGTATGTATGTACGAACGCGCATTCGTTAGTGCTGCTTGGAGAGAGTCGTAGCCACAATACAAATAGTGATGATACACGTAATATATTTCATTTATTATAAATGAAAGGAAGCACTCGGATGCTGTTAGCTGAACATTGCGGGAAATCTTGTAAATCTTTGGTTAGATGGATTTGTTTGGATTAGAGGTGAAAGGGTTTCCTCTGTCCGGGGTCTCTGCTGTTGTGGGGACAAAAGAAGACGGATAAAACACGAGAGGTTATGGTACAGTGTAGGTGTCTGGGCGTTGATGCACGTGACAGTGTGAACGAGGGAACATTTCAAAACGTTTTGAGTAGATGTTGAACTTTATTTATTTATGTTTCGAATACAATCAGTGGGGGCAAGCGAACGAAAGACGTGGCAAACGGTTTTCGGAAGGTGGGGTTGGGCTCGTTTTCTCTCTCCCCATAGCTTGCTTGTGCTTTGGCAATGTTTAGCACGCCATAGTGGTTATCTGCTTCGGGCTAGCAGAGGGGTACGACCAACAGACGAGAGTATGAGTGAGACAGCAAGATCGTTCAGTATGATCCGGATGAAGAACGGAATTGTGCAGAGAACTATTCGTATCAGAGGAACGACGGACTCATTGATACGTTATAACGTTGGGAACATCAACTATATTGTTTTAGATTTTCAATTTCCTATGTACAAGATTCATGCTTGACGTATTTCTCAACCACGGATGCTGGGAGCTATGCTGAAGCAACAACGTCTCAGTTGTGAGAGAGAATATCCATAAAACAGTACCTTGTAGTGCAAAACTAAACTACACATAGCAAATCCGTGTTTCAGCGCTGAGCACCTTCGCTGTGGATAGAGTATTGATTTGAAGTTTAAGTTTCATTATAATTTAACCCAAGACAAGACCGTTAATTGATAAGTGGTGTTGTAGAGCTTCTTCAAACTGCCACAGAGTGGAGTATTAATTTTGCACGTTTACATCACGCTTCGGCACACATTCTAATGGGAAAATTGCGATCTAGTTTGTCATCTGTAAATATTTAGCACTGTGTCATCTTACACTGTCACGGCTATAAGGATACGAGCAGCCGCAGTGAACCCCAAACATCACATGTGCGATAATTGATCTACGTGAGATAATGATGCTCAAATAATTGGTTGTACAAATATTGCCTATATATACTCGTAGTTTTCACCGATTTCCCTCATATTCGAGCAGATTTTTAATTCATTTTATCTATTTATTCAGTCTATGAGATTTTATTCAGTCTATGAGAAACCCACGGTTTTTGCGATTTTGATTGAAAAACCACTAAATTTTTAGTCGATTTCATCGACCGTGTATCCCATATGAGTATTCGTCAATTATTATTTAGCAACGCTATGTACTCTATCAATTGTTGTCTACTTTATATTATGTGATAAAATCACGGACCTTGTTTGCGTAAAAATGAAAAAAAAAGCTGTAAAATGGACAGAGACAATTCTTGCAAATGAAATAAAACTACATTTGGTCACAATTTGAGATTACAGGATCTCAACTGGCTTAAAAAATATGGTAGTCAACTTTAACACATAGAAATAAAATAAGCTAAAAACCAAGCCTGCTGACTTGATTGCAATCGAGGCACCTAATTTTTCTCCTTAAAAACGAGTTACTTTTCAACATGAATAAAAGTTTAACACATAACAACATTACACTAACCGTACAAAATATAACGAACCAAGTATCAAGCTTGAATATTGCATGTTTGATCGCGATCACAGTATCATGTTTTCAAAACACATGGGAATAAAAGCCGCACTCGTTCGAACAAAAACCTGGCTCATCACGCCAACCGATCAATAGATCACGCCCAATGGCAGTCATACCGGTAACAAAAAGAAATCGAGAGCACACATTTCTTTTGTTATCACGAGACAAAATGAAATCAAAATAAAAAATCAAATGTGCACGGGGCCTGTGACTAAAATAAAAATGTCACACATCAGACCGACTACCTGATCAACACTCCTCTCGGCCTAAGTTCAAAAATTCAAATGTTTAAAAACTCCACGCATTTGAAATCTAGCTAATTCCATACACTGGATCTCTAATTCAAGTTTAACAATTTTCTCTCACAGAGCCTTGATGAATATAAAGTTCGTTGGGATCTTGCAGTGAAACTTTTGTCATCTTTCGCCACCTTTATTTCGATGTGAAAACTTCTACAAAACAAGATCGACGAAAAAAAAAAGGATTTTTATTGAAATTAAGATTTGATTTGAATTAATGTTCCAAGCAAAGCTCAATTCTTGTTTGTGATATTTCAGGGATGGTTGTATAGGAAGCTATTATTCAATAAAAGTTCATAGTAACACTCCTTAATAACACTGAATATTAAATTCTTATTCATTTAGATACTTTCAAATCGATGAAAAATACAACTATACTTCATTTCATACGAAAATTTCAAATAGTCTTATATGTTTTAATCGATTCTCTTCATTAACTTTCCTTTTCTCTAATAACTCAGTTGCAAAAACATTCCCTGATGTGTTTACCGTTCTGGGCGCTAGACGAGAACATCCTTCATCAAACTATGTGGTAAAAACAGCGCGAAATTTATTTGAATAACCGTGGAGAGTCGATGAAGAGAGATGAACTAGCCTTCGGCTAAAAATCTCTAAAATAAAAATAAAAAAAGTCGATGAAGAGAATCGATCAAAGCAAATATGATCTTTTGAATAATTAATCTAGATATAATCAATGTAAACCCTTCTAAAAATAATTCTAGATGTTTTTCAAAGTGACATAAAACGAGCAAATCATCTTTGTTGTAAGCAATTTGGAAATTTAGTTTTGTGTATCGTAAAATAAAACTAATATTTTGTATGAAAATGCTTCTGGTAAAGTCAAACGTGCACTTCAGTCTGATCGAAATATATGTTTTTCTCCATAATTTGTAGGTTGTACAGGAAGGATGTTTTGCATATTTGATGAATTATACTCAATTCTGTTTTTATGACATTTTTTTTTCATCCGTTTTTTTGATCGTGTGATCTCAAATTGCAACAACACTAGTTTCAAAATATCAGAAAAAATCAAAGAAAAATTTGCTGGTATTAAAATTTCTGTACTCATCCTAAATGAGATCAAAATCTAAAACTTGTACATCGCGTAAAAACAGAATTGAGTGTATGTTTTAATGCTCATTTTCATTTTCATTTCTTATGCAACCCGTCAACATTATCATCATCATGCAGTGTTGACATCTGTAATGAATTTTTGCTGCAATCTTTCAACGCGTGCTAGAATGATTTTTCTGAAAAAATTCGAATCAAACTTTTGCCCCACCGATGATGGGGCAGAAGTTTTATTTAGCAATGGGCCAAAAGTTCACAATTTGTGAGAATTTTTGTCTTTGGAAATTTTAAATGCTCCATGATGATGCATATACAGTGTTAAGAAAATCATTTTCAAATCTCATTCATTGAGTCCTCCAGAGAGAATAAATTCGCATGTGAATCTGGCAAACAAATATCACGCTTGAGATTCTTATGCATTTTCACGCACTCATACTCACAACGCCAAAAAATAATTCCAGTTTAGAACTAGTAAAAACCGCTCAATGAAGTACTGCATCTGCTGATACAAATACAACACGCATAACGCAAAAATATAACGCAATGAATATTTATACCTGAAAACTCATCGATGATTTTTGTGCAGTTGAATTTCGTCGATTTGAGTTTTTGAGATTTTCCAAATACTGTGCGTAAGACATGAAGAGATCATAAATTTGTGCCCAGATATTGTCAAAACTTGCCATACAACGAAACCAGCTATTTATGCAACAGTTGCAAAACGAAGATTATTTTAGCACGAAGTTTACGGTAATTACGGCGAGTGGTGAAAACATTTTTTGCAATTTCGCATCATAATACCTGTTTTTTCATCATTCAGAAAAGGCCAATTTTTCCTAGCTAATGTGCATGATTGCGTCTCTTGAAGTACATCACACTTTTGATAAGCGAAAAAGTTAGAGTTTGGGACTCGACTAGAACGTTCGCCTCGCTGTAGGGAATTCTAATTGATGGCATATGCGATGCATTTTGAGGTGCATCGCACTTTTGATATGCCATCAGTTAGAATTCCCTACAGCAAGGGAACGTTCTAGTCGAGCCCCAAACTCTAAATTTTTCGCTTATCAAAAGTGTGATGCACTTCAAGAGACGCAATCATGCACATTAACTATAGATTTCTCACGTATTAAACTTTTCACATTACCGATTCGAAAACATCATCAATTGTCGTAGGTACTTTTTTTTAGTCTGCATAACTGATCAAGCAATGAGTTTTGTTTTGCACAGACTTGAAAAATATTTAAAATTGAACTATTCCCGACCTTACTTTACGTTAAAATTAGCCCAATTCGTGTGTGTGTGTGTGCGAATGTTTCTGTTACACAGCAAAGACGAAGCAGTGTCTATGAAAAACGAATAAATTTCCTGACCACGCAGTTGCACACAGTGGCTCGTGATTTTGCGCGTGTGACATTCCAAGCAATTCATTTTTTTTCTCGAAACGTTGCTGTAGGTAGCCCACATGGAAACGAGACAACAGTGCTCACTGGGAATTTCAGACTACACGACTTTTGGCAACAACAACAGAAGGCAGACTCGTCTGCGGAAAAATGCTACCTGCTACCAACGTGCTGCTCTGGGGACATCAGATAACACAAAATGTTTGGTCACGACTTTCTGATCTCGAGTCGGTATAGGCAACATGCTGGAATTAAGATTCAACTGAAATAATTAAACAATTTTATTCCAAACAAATTAGTTTTTAATTCCAGCGAGAGCAATATTTTCATTTTATGATTGCTCACGATCCGTCGGCGTTTGTATTATTTCATAGGTCGAATCAGGTTTGATAAGGGCAGCTGTAGTATATCCCCACTCGAAGGTCAATGTTAAATGTTGTAACCGTCTGGGAACGAGCTAAACGTCCAAACAGAGCCAAGTTAGCAAACTAGGTACCTATGAAAGCAAGAGGCTTGTGTAGGTATATGCAATAAAAATATTAATATATGCATGCATAATTTTTGCTGCTATTCAAATTAGTCACACATAAACAATTAGAATAATGTGTGCTTGGTTATTTCCATGAAGTGTTGTTTTTCATCTCAGCTATTACCGTACATCATTGCAAGCACCGAAGAAAGCTGTTAACTCTCCAACGCTACTGGTAATATGGAACGCAATTGAAAAGGTTGATTGATTGTGAGAATATTCTATGAATGCAATTGTTCTGATACACCAAACCGAGCGTTTCTTGCTGGATCTAACATACGCAGAACTGAAACATGCCATGTGAAAAATCTATGGTATTGTCTAAGCTATCAATCGCTGGAGAAATTCAATAAATCCACACCACGCTTACGTTACATGTAACATGTGAACTTTATATCTTTATATTGAAATATGTCTCCGCCAACAGATTGTCAAAAGGATTGAATCCAATAACTCTTACACTCGTTCCATATCGTAGGGATATTTCGAATCCAATTTAATTCGCCTCTCTGCCTGGTGCGACAACTTCACCAGAAGCTGAAGTGATATGCCGAATCAATTTTTGGGCGCTAAATCACCCAACTTTAAAGTGCACAACCTATGTGGCAGGATACAGAGATGGGGGAACAAGCGGGATTAAAAAAATGACTTTGAACCTTTTTTTATTCTGTACGATACGGTGCATCCAATGTAGAAAGGCAAAAAAAAATCAGTTCCGCTCATCAAAAGATGTGTGACAACATTATAAACATTCGATGCATATTGTGCACGAACAGACGATAGCTATGGACGGTGGCGCGGCGCCGGAAAGCAACAGCTTGTTTATTGAATTTTTTGAGAGTGTCAGTGGGCTCTGTTTAATGCTGATATTGTGCGTACATACACAGATAAAAATTCCGAATTTTAATAGTGATGTAAACATTCATTCACGTAAACTTGTATTTCATTTCACACAACCGAGCAACTTGTAAACAATGTTGTTTACAATAATGGGCTTTTGTATACAATATTTGCTTCTTTGCATGAAATGTCTCAGAACTTTACATGATATATAATGTAAACTTATATGATATGTGACGCTCCATTTATGTGCATCATACTAAACAGAAATTTACACTACTTTTTCGAACTGTGTAGGTATATCCGTATGTGTTAGGAGCAATCTAGCTAATATTATAGTTTCGATCGTTGCATGTTGAATTTTTTTTTCAACGCGTTAGTTTAAATTATTGAGATTTGAAATGAGACAATATTTATCGCGTAACTTTTCTAAAGTACCAATGTAAAATATCCGCCATTTTGAGAAAATCGAAGTTGAAGATCGACAGATTATTATTTTAACTGTTTAGAAGCAATAAATTTTGCAATACTTTTTTTTTCTGTAGTCAGTGAATAATAACACGAGATGAACTAGCCTACGGCTAAAAATCTAAAAAAAAAGTTGAAAAAGTGGATAATAACGTTGAAAATTGAGTGCAAACGGTAAAATAACAATTTTACTTTGAATTGCATACTACAATATAAAAAAAATCACACAGGAAGTTTTGACTAGTCAGGATGTGACATGTTACATTGGCCGATTATTCTCAATTACATAATCAATGAGTGATACATTGGGCGTTTCGTTCTACATCATACTAGATTCCCTTTCAAAGATTTCAGAATTTAGTACCTAGCCTTAGATTGGTTTGCCATGCCCCGCTTTTAGAAAATGAGCACCAATCATGCTAGGCAGTCCAAATAGTCCGAAGTAACAATCACGTACCCATCTCTTCAAACTGTACGTTGGATAATTGTTTGACCTATGATTATCTTGAATAAATGAAAATGAATTTGGATGGGTGTTTTTGTATCACATACAATGATAGAAGAGCAATAGTTGGTATCGATTAACTCGATTTGATTACATTGGATACTTAAGACTTTTTAAAAAGTCATGCGAGATTTGTTCACGCATCCTTGTGAACAAAGATGGTCTCTTTTCAGACATTATTTTACAGTTTCAAACAGTTTAACATTCGGTAATGAATTCAGTAAAAGTTTAGTTTACCGAACGATCAACAAACTTGAAATCAATACTCAATTCCAGACTGGTTTAAGATTTGGGGCGCAACTTTTTTTTGTAAACAATGATTTCAATTGCCACTTGTTAGAGGAATCATTCTCTTACTAGATTGTGTCGTTAGTTTATGAGTGGGGGGACGGCCTAACGTAACCTAACACTGTAGGTCACGAGTTCAAATCTCATCCTTGAACAAGTCACGAATTACCAAAAATGTGTTAAAGTGATAATAATAAACTGGTGGAATAGAGGTAATAATAATAATAATTATTATTAATTATAATATTAATAATAATAATAATAACAATAATGCCCTTATGTTAAATCACTCCGGAACTGTCTTCAGCTTATCAAATAATACCAAAGCCAAGTAAAATTTGAAAAATAAGCCGTCAATATTTAAGTTCTTTCAGCAATTATTACTGTTTACGACTTTTTTTTCATTAAATAAAAGCACACTGGTTTAAATACTACAGTACATTTGAACATTTTTTATGGGCTCCTACCAAAAACTAAAACAAACTGAAATAAAGTGGGGCAGCAATGTCATTACATTCTATTTGTGTCGATCAGAATTTTGCTGTTTTCTGGATAATTATCGCATATGTTTATCGTTTAATGTATGGAATCTATAGATAAGAATGAATACTAACCATTCATAAGCATAGTTATTATTAACGAACAAAGAGTGAGTTATAAGCCAAGCCATTAAGTATTTTTTTTTCGTCAGGCATAAACTTGCAGCTATATAAAGCAAGACGGCTGCTGAAGGCGGGTTCGATTCCCGGTCGAGTTGCAAAATTTCTCGACTTCCCTGGGCATAGAGTAAGATTGTACTTACCATGCAATAATACTAATGCAAAAATTGATACAGGATTAGGATTAGGATACAGCTCTCAATTCACAACTGCGGAAATGCTAAAGAACACTAAGTTGAGACCCGGCGTAAAGCACCAGTTAGAATGTAAATAATAAAGCCAAAGAAGAAGAGAAGACACACTTCAATCTGGTTGTACAGCTGCTATGGTTTTACCATGTACGGTACGGTACAACCATGCGTTATATCGTAAACCCATTGCGGTTGTACAATCAGATTGCAGTGTGTGCAAAACTGTACCGGTACACCAGTGCTGTAAAATATCGACCATACACGGCGACATTGACAAAACAGTTTAAGCTTCGAAATTCGTCACTCACTCACAGCAGCATATTGAATTACACCCTGCACTCGTGCTAACAGTCATCGTCAAGGGAAACCATGTCAACTGTCAGTGACGAACATGTACAGTTTTTCGTATTACCTATGTAAGGAAATTAAATTAATTTAGACCAATAAATACATGCAGTCGCAATGTGTACAAGCATCTACGTCCGCAACAGTCTGGATACGTATAATAATGTGTAAAAGAACTCTCGGAATAACACTTTTTGTTGTCTGTATCATTGATACACAAATCAATGAGACCTTTGACGAATGTTTATGTGGGAGTCTTCCAGAGACAATGCCAAAAATATTTCTGTCAATATCGCGTGAAAACTATCAACGGGTGTTGACTACCTGAAAAAAAAACCTGGAAAATCAGGGAATATCCGGGAATTCAGTTTTGAACCTGGAAAATCAGGGGATCTAATTCAACTTCAGGGAAATATTTCTTAGTTGGACGATGGTTTTTCATTTCAAATATTAAATAGAAATGCAAACTTGTGGTTGTTCAATGCTTGATGTTGTATTTTTGCAAGTTGAGCAAAAGTTACTCAAATAAAAGGGTATTTCGGTAATTTTGAGCGTATTATACATTCAGCTTCCACTGGGTGTTATCATATTCCTGAGTTTTTTCTTCCTTGATTTGTTTTCCGTCGATCTTGTTTTCCGTGCTGAGCACCAATGCTACCCTACCTGTGGGAGGCAGCTCCCACACCTGGACCCTACCTATCGACTCATCAACTGATGAACCGGGGACCAACGGCTTTACCTCCCTTCCGAAGGAAGGCATGATCAGAACATCCCGGCGGCGTGATCAAGTCAGTTAAATGGCATGGTTTTAACTGAGTCTAAATCCAGCTTAACCTTTACCCAGCATTAAGAGAAGATGATATTTTTTTCTGAATACTTCTAGCTATTGTTCTGTATTGTGTTCTTAACAGCTTGATGAGCTCAGAGAACTAACTAAATGAGAATCTTGCTTGTGAGGCATTCTTTTTCTGGCTTGCAGTAGCATTTTTTGGATTGAATAATGATTCAAGTATACGTAGACAAGCATTGACTTGACAGCATAAAGTGGCTTAATTGATAATTCTAGGTCTTTATTGTAAACCATGTAGCTCGTACAATTAGCTCCCCTGTGAAGTTTTAGTACTGCATTGTTGCTGCTATTGCAATTTAGATGGACATAATTGCAATTGACATAATTTTGAAGGTGAAAGCGCTATACCAACGGAGGGATCCGCCCACGAATTAGCGTTTGGTTAAGCGGAATAATTTTCTTGTGGAGCTGGGTCTCAAAATGTGCTCAAGGCAAAAAAAAATATATAATGGGGTTAAAACAAGTGTTTCATATGTAAAATGCAGTGAATCGGGAAAACCGGAAAAAAAACTGGGAATTTCAAACAAAAAACCAAAAGATCACAAATCTGGAAAACTAGTCCTCGTCCTCTCTTCGAAAACAATAAGATGTCAAGACCCTTAGAATGAACTAGATTTTCAGGATACAGTCACTTCGAAGAACTTTTAACAGAATTGAATCTATAGATAACACCAAGGTAACTGTTACTCGAACTCCCAAGAGTGAAGAGGATTCCATTATTCGTGAAAAATACCAAGTGAAGCTAATTTTTAGGGTACAATTCCAAAATAATTCTGAGAAGATCTATAAGGAAATTCCGAGGATAATTACTAGTGCATTTCGAACGGAATTTCTAGAGAGTTTTGATGAAAAATGCATGAAATTTCCAGAAAAATTTCGAGGGGACTTAGACCCTTTTCAATTGTTGGCCGAGAACCAGAGGTAAATTGCATGGAAATTCTACAA
Organism: Ochlerotatus camptorhynchus; assembly: GCF_037179485.1. NCBI lineage: Eukaryota > Metazoa > Arthropoda > Insecta > Diptera > Culicidae > Ochlerotatus > Ochlerotatus camptorhynchus. The sequence goes on along the minus strand of NW_027040695.1, from coordinate 605,372 downwards.
AAAAAATGAAGCTCTAGTTTAAAATTCGATGAGAATCTAAGGACTAATTTTAAGGTTTTGTTTTATTTTTCTACAGACAATTTCTGGACTTTCATAAAGAAATTCTCATGGCACTTCCAGAGAGAATTTCAAATTTATTTTAGAAGAATTCTGAAAAGGTCTGTGTTATAAAAATCTCCAGAAAACGCTAATATATACAAAGTATGTATCAAAATTGATCGTATTTTTTTTTAAATCGTGGCTGGTGATTGAACAGATATTGAAGTTAAATTTATTTTAGTAAAACGCTCAATTTTCAAATGTTTACCTACTGGACGAATTTTAGTAAAATTAGTGGCAGATGAATGATCCTTATTTCAACTTCAAATGAGCAAAATGTCAATGTTCATTTTATTTCAAGGAAATAAGGTTTTTCGAGAAAAAAGCGTTTTCTTTAAATTGCTCTAACTTTTTGTAAACTCAACCAAATATGCCCAATACTGAGCCAATCATTGATAAATGAATGCTGAGTCAAAAATTCAGAGGCGTATCTTTTTAACTTGTGCCGTTTTTCTAAAATTTAAATACTGCTGTACGATCAATTTTGAGATACACTGTATCTGAGGAAAGTAATAGCTGATGGGGTGTGTTTCCAAAAACGGTTACAAGTACCCTGCACTTGGATTTTTTTTTGAAAATTACTAGAAAATCAGGGAATATCAGGGAATTTTGTTTTATTCATTGAGTCGAATCGATGATTAAAACGGGCAATTCTCAGCACTGCTGTACACCAACAGCCGTATGCATGCTGGAAAATTGCACATTGAATGATGGCCGAGGGTTATGCAACTATGAATCCATATCAACCTTTCAGTGTTTTTTTTCTGCTCGGAGCAGAGCAACATATTCCTGTTCGTAGCTTATGGCTAAGAGGTGTACAGAAGCATTAGTTACTATTCAATCCCATTAATGATTTTTAGGTAGGTGGTAAAAATTACTAAACAAATTTTTTTTCTTGGTTTGTTTTCCGTCGATCTTGTTTTCCGAGCTTAGCACCAATGCTACCGACACCAGGAAGGCAGCTCCCACTCCTGGACCCTACCTATCGAACCATCAACTAAACAAATTTAAAAGGGTGCATTTTTAGCTGTTTAAGCTTTTACTTTTGACGTAGGACTACGTCTTTCGGGAAGATGGCGGTACACTTTATGAAAACCGAAAAGTGATATTATGAAAGATTTTGAACGTTAATAACTCAGCTGTCGCTGGACCAATTTCAAAAATGTTATGACCAATCAATCAGAAACATTTCTACGCATCGATAACACTGTTTTGACTGTTGATTTTTAAATTAAAACTATTGAAAAAATGGAAAATTTCAAGCATTGTCGAAAAGCTTCGAAATAACTAACAAATCTACCAATTACGTACATGCATATGCTGCTTCCCCAACACAGTCATCAGAGAATGGTTCCTAGATGAAATAAGTCGAAGTGACAGTCTCCTCCGATCTTCGGGCGTGTACGAATAGGGAGGATGCAATCGCGGAACATTTAGCCGGCAATTCAGAACTACACACCCCCAACGACCACAGACAATGCTCTCCGTTTTTTTCCCTTGGATTTGTTTTCCGTCGATCTTGTTTTCCGTACTGACACCAATGCTACCCACACCTGGACCCTACCTAACGACCCATCAACTCATGAACCGGGGACCAACGGCTTTACTTCCCTTTCGGAGGAAGGCGTGATCAGAGATGTTATGCCTCAGAACATCCCGGCGGTGGGATTCAACCCAGGTAATTACGCTTACCTGGGTGAGAGGTAATAACGCTTACCACTATTTACACCACCGGCGCCACTACTCTCCAGAGTTGTAATCTTGTAACCAAACTTGGAAGCAGGGGATACTCTATATAAGTTCTATTCTAACTCTTTTCTGAAATGAACTTGGTGGCCGAAGGTGTTCCTAAAAAATATGATCTGTGATGCCCTCACCTACGTAGGTTAAAACTTATCACCAACGTAACGGTCCTTTTCAGCGCCACCAAGTTCATTTCAGAAAAGAGTTGGATTAGAATTTATATAGATTAACCTATGATTCACCCATTCAATTTGTCACTAAATACATCAAAATGATACAAAAATCAAATTAATTGTTATGGAAATAACTTATGTTCTGTTTGTTGTCTAATCGGTGGGTTAAATTTATTCCGTTTCACTTTAAATAATAAACTGAGAAACCCTTATCGTATGCATTCTCCTGCTGCGCGACATCTTCGAAATCGTCCGAACCGTTAAATAATACAGAGTACAGATATAACAGACTTAGAGTACAGAGTGTACAAAAGGAGAGGAGCCAGTGTCGCTACTTGATAGCAAACTACTCATGATGGGAGGAGTCTGTGTACTTTACCAACGTGTTCAATAAAAAAGGCAATCAAAATTTGATTGTAGCATTCTCTGTAAATTCCAACTGGTACAGTAAATGCTTCAGTGTTTACACTAAGCGTTGGATACAGTCAATATTCGAAGCAAGACAAGTGTTTATTGAGAAATTCTGTACAAATCTTCAAAATGTCTATACACATGGCTGCTAAATATCTCCGCAATTATCGGAAGCGCGTGAGAGACCAGGAGGCAGGGAAACCTGCGAAACAGACGCGGACTGTTGCTGAAAGCGTTCGAATGTGTCGAGCCAACAAGAAAGCAGTCAAAGATAATGCATTGCCAACTACTAATTGGGACTCCCTTAGTGCAATTTAGAAAATTGAACGCTAAAATTTATCCTAACATTGCTTTGCATTTTGCATTATCTTTATGTGATATTTTTGTGCAACCCTCAGTTTAAAGAAGAAATATTTGATAGAATCTTACATTTTCTATGTTGATTGTTTCAAGAAAATACATTCATTTCTCTCTAAAACTGTATGTTTTGCCAATACTACACAGATAAAAATTCTGAATTGTAATAGTGATGTGAACATTCATTCACGTAAACTTGCATTTCACTTCACGCAACCGAGCAACTTGTAAACAATGTGGTTTACAACAATGGGCTTTTGAATACAATATTTGCTACATTGCATGGAATGTCTCAGAACTTTACATGATATAAAGGGTGATACGGTCAAAATTTGGTCAAGGGAAAACGCGTGTAAATCGGTGAAATCGTTTATTTAAAAATCAAATTAAATTTCTTTTTCAAGTTCAATTAGTATAAAATTCAGGAAAAATATTCAGTTAGGCTTCCGCTTTTCCAAATCCGAATTGCCGGGCCTTACGCTTGACCCCTGCCATCAGATTTTGTACAGCCACCTTGTCCACCTTCTTCGCCGCAGAAAGCCAGTTTGCCTTGAACTGCTGCTCGCCCTTAGCAGTTTTTTTGGTCTTCTTTAGGTTCCGCTTGACAATAGCCCAGTATTTCTCAATTGGGCGGAGCTCTGGCGTGTTGGGAGGGTTCTTGTCCTTGGGAACCACCTGCACGTTGTTGGCGGCGTACCACTCCATGGCCTTTTTACCGTAATGGCAAGATGCCAAATCCGGCCAAAACAGTACGGAACAACCGTGTTTCTTCAGGAAAGGCAGCAGACGTTTATTCAAACACTCTTTCACGTAAATTTCTTGTTTGACAGTCCCGGAAGCTATGAAAATGCTGCTTTTCAAGCCACAGGTACAGATGGCTTGCCAAACCAGATATTTCTTTGCGAACTTTGACAGTTTCATGTGCTTGAAAACATCTGCTACCTTTCCCCTTCCTTTTGCCGTATAAAACTCCTGTCCCGGAAGCTGCTTGTAGTCGGCTTTGACGTAGGTTTCGTCGTCCATTACCACGCAGTCAAACTTCGTCAGCATCGTCGTGTACAGCCTCCGGGATCGCGCTTTGGCCGTCGTATTTTGTTTATCATCGCGATTTGGAGTCCCTACCTTCTTGTAAGTCGATAGTCCGGCTCGTTTTTTGGCTCGATGCACGGTTGTAGACGATACACCCAGCTTATTTGCGGCATCTCGGAGAGAGAGGTTAGGGTTTCGCTTGAAACTACCGGCAACTCTCTTTGTCGTCTCAGCGGCTTCCGGTTTTCGATTTCCCCCCGATCCAGACTTCCTGGCTGTCGACAAACGTTCCCCAAACACTTTAATTACATTTGTAACGGTTGATTTGGCAACTTTTAGCAATTTTGCCAACTTTGCGTGCGAGTAGCTCGGATTTTCGCGATGCGCGAGCAAAATTTTGATACGCTGCTCTTCTTGCTTGGACGGCATTTTGACAACTGAAGAGTGAATTCCAAAATCAAAATAGGAGCAACATTCTACACACACACACCTTCAAAATGAGGGGTGTTCAGGTTTTTTAAATGCAAAATTGAAAGAAATACGTCAAGTTGATATTGACCAAATTTTGACCGTATCACCCTTTATAATGTAAAAGTATATGATATGTGACGCTCCATTTATGTAAATCATACTGAAAAGAAATTTACACTGCTTTATCGAGCTGTGTACATATCAATTAAAATACATTGTTAAAGATAAACATTTTTCTTCAAATCTTTTTCTTGTATTACAAATAAGTATGCAATATTATTTATTTAATTTGATAAAACAGAGGACATTAGCAGTCCTCATTGAAGTGGTAAGTTATTCGATAAAACATTACAGCAACTTCAATTTGCAAAATGAAAGTTGTGTCTTCCCAGCTGTAATTTGAACCAGTAAACAAATATATAAATATATTTTTAAGAATAATTTGAATTCCAATTCCCGATATTCAACTGTCATCGCCTTTTCTATAAGGTGATCAAAATATCGGAAGAAGTTTTCTGTACACCAGATCACATGCATGAGGCATGTAACAAAAAGTGTGTTGGTTAGTTCTTTGGCGTTAATGTTCCCGAAAAGTTCACTATTTTGCTATAAGCAAATGCAAAACAAACAAATTTATTGGCAGATTTGGGAAAATTTTGACCTGTTTCATGCCACCGGAAGGGCTGGTCACAAATGCCGTGCCAAACTGATTTCCTGCGCAAGTGATATGTATAAACGCGAATAAACACGACGTCCAATGATTATTGCAAAGCTTGCCATAAAGAAACCATCACAGTTCAGGGCCACCACAACTTTCTACGACAGAGTTGAGTTATGAAATTCACATAACTCCAAAATAATATCCGAAATAACAAACTAGGAAATCGAACAAAAATTTCGCAGTCCTACGTCAACAATGCGGTCGTGTCTTGTACACCACCCTCCAACTTTTTTATATTTATTGAACAAAATTAACAAAAGATGTTTACAGTCATACATTTTCCTAAAACTTTGTCTCAGACGTTATTTCGATTAGAAGAGACAGGTTTGTGCTATGATTTATTGGGAAATATCGAATTTGCCATTTTT